>NC_029790.2:94635263-94636665 GCF_000816755.2 Arachis ipaensis
TATTTTACTCTTTTTTTAATCAAAGTGATAGAATATCTCTTTTCTAAAACTAGTATCATTTTAAAAATAGTATCCAATACAAGTTTTAATTTTAAATTAATTTATTTACTATACAAGTCAAAAATGGTACCTAAAATTGATTTTATTGGAGTTGCTCTTAATTTAATTTTAAAGGTATTAAATAGGCTAGTTCAACAAATTTAAATTTGTCTATTTAAGTATACGAATTTAAACAGATGAAGTAATTGTATATTAAATAAATATAAACTCAGCCTATTTCGAGTAGTTCATAGACTAAACGGATTAACTCGTTTATTTTTTATTGTTTGTGTAAATAGACAATTTTTAATGTTAAAAAAATCAATTTTTAGGTTATAACATAAGATACTTTGGTTAATTAAAATATCATACAAATTAAAAGTATTACATCAACTACAATATTATAATTTTATCCAAATACAAATTTAAAGTCAAATAACAAAAGAAATAACCAAACATAAAATATCAACATCAAAATTTGTCACAAATTTATTTTGTTGAGATCATCTTTTACCTTTATTTTCACCACTTGAACTAAACAATTCAAGTAATACAAATAAAAATTACCAATCAAACGTTATTTAATCAAATTAATTGATACTATCATCTATCTAACAACAAAATTTAGTTGTCAGCAATCCAATGACAACAATAATAAATAGCAAATTACAATAATTATACAAATTAACAATTACAAAATAAAAAATAACATCACAATAACAAAAAATTATCAAATTAAAAAATGAACAAGATAAAAAACATAAATTAAAATAAAAATAATTACTTAAATTAACAATTAAACAAAAAAATAACCTAACTATCAGAAAATCACAGAGTCAAAAAAATAATACCTCAACAACAATTTTACAAATGACCAAATTAACAATAATATAAACTCAGATTAACACCACAACAACATTTAAAACAATTAAAATCAAGAAACAATAGCAAAAAAAGCTAACAACAACCCAAATACAAGAAAGAACAAAAACAGAAAAAAAAAATCACTTCACACGTTTGTAGCTCCAACAAGTGATGCTGGAGCTCGAATCCTCTAATATGCGACAAAGAAGGAGCTCAGATAAGGGCTGAACAGAGGCGGAAGTACAGCGATATCGTGCAGAACCTCAACAAAAGCAGAGGCGTAAACATGGCAAAAACAACAAGCTGAAGCAAAAACAAGGACTAGAGGCCTGAAGCTCGAACAAGCGACAAAGAGGAAGCACAGCAACAGAAGAACAGCGATACAGAGGCGGTGGAAGCTCAGAAAAATGCGGAATCTCAAAACAGACGGGAAAGTGTGGTGAACAGATGCGTTGCGACGACGATGACGTAGTGCGGACAGTGGCGGTGTAGATCGCGA
>NC_029790.2:94636701-94655792 GCF_000816755.2 Arachis ipaensis
TGGAAAATCAAAATTAGGGCTTGGTTATTTCTTTTAAAAATTTGCAAAACGACATCGTTGAAGTAGTTTTTGGAAAATCGGACGGATTTTCGGTTCGGTTAGATCAACCCGTTTTTGGCTAGTTTAACAATTTGGTGTCGATTTTTAGAGGAGATCAGATAGTTTTTCTTGTTGCCCGAACCGCTACAGCTATCGATTCCCAATTCAACCGACCAATTTAAACTGATTTTCATAACCTTGGTTAAAACTTGAAATATTTAGATTAGATTGTAAAAAAGATGGTAAAAATATTAAAAATGAAAAATAAAAAAATAAAAAAAATTTGTGAGATAATCAGGTTCAAACTCATAAAAGATCTCATTTTTATGATTTATTTTTTAAGTTAAAAGTTTGTCCATTTAACGTGTTTAAAAATAGGTCAATCGTATTAATTTGCTATCTTGACAATTCTAATTAATTTTTAGCTGATATTAGGGTGTGCAATGCTTACCCTATTTGCAGGTATCTAATCCGACCTAATCCATTCAAAAATAGTTGGCAACCGATCTGCAAATAGATCGAGTTGAGAGCGAAAATAGTTGGGCTGCGGGCCGGGTAGGATCGGGTGCGGTTTTAAGCTTAACCCTACCCGATCTACCCGTATCTTGATATATTATAGTTTGTACACTATAACAAAAATCACTTTTATTGAAAAAAAAATTAGTGAAAATAATATATATAAAGGCCACTATATGCCTTATTTAACTTATATTTTTTGGTAATTACATATTTATCATTATTACTAATTATATACTATTTTCTGCCATTAAAAAGGTCTTTACCAGCAATTGTATAATTGCTGCTAAAACGTTTTAGCAACAATAATGCATAAAATGGCTAATGTCTAAGTGCCAGTAAATATATTAACGCCTATTTTTATTATTGCTAAAACTAAAATAAATGGCCGCTAAAAGTAATTTTTTTTTTAGTAGTGGTAGTTAAAAATTATTGAATAATGAAGTTAATGGAGATCAAAATCACATCCTCTCTTTTTTTGTAATTTTAAGATGGATTTTATTATTTTGCTTTGTTATTTTTAATTTTAATACGTACTTAATTTTATATTTTTGTTTTATTATTTTTTTTTGTTACTTTTAAGATGCAGAGTAGGATTGAAATTGAGTGATTCTCAACCTACAAATAAAGTAGGATTGAGTTTTAAAAGAAGTTTAAATCTACAAATTAAATAAGAATGAAGTCTAAATCTTACTCTATCCTACCTATTGCCAATCCTAACTGATATTCCATTACTTTCTAATACATTAGGAAAAATTCAAAACTCTAAATTTCTATAATGATCGGAAGTATTTTGTACTATATTTAGATTTTTTATTTAAATTAATTAAATATTAAATTTACGAGAATATGGGACGTGTAAAATATTTATTGTTATGTGTAATGTGTCGCATTTCAATCACTAACGCAGTGTTTGGATAGTGTCTTTGAGACACAAATACATAAACACAAATACACAGTAAGACATAAATACAAAATACACAATTTTTTTTGCTATGTTTGATAATGATGTACAAGACATATTGATCTTAATTAAATGTCATATTTACCCTTATCACTGCAACACCACTACTTACATTGCTTTCTACCATCACTGCCATTAATTTTTCAGTCTCAATCTAAATAACTATGAAATATCATCAAAATCTTTAATTCAATAATCAAATCAATAATTTTTATATATATAAAAAATTAAAACAGAGATCCAAGAAAAAAAGAAACTTGAACAAAATATATCCAATGAAAAAAATAATGAAAAAAATTATAAAAAAACAAGTACAATTTGAAAAACAGATATGGAGGCGGTGAAGACATATCTATATACAGGAAGAGGCAACAGAGGCGTCAGCACCGGCACGAACCAACAAAGGCAATGGAGGTGGGTGAAGGTAGATCTAGAGGCATCGACACAAGCGACGAAGAAGAGAGGCGAACCAGGGCAGATCTGGAGGCGGCACGATGATAGAGATGACAGAAGGCGACAGGGAGGCGGCACAACGATGGTGACGGTAACAATGCTGAGAGAGAGATGAAGGCAGTGGCGGAAGAAGAGAGAGAAAGAAGAAGAGAGGAAGAGAGGCGGACAAAGGAAGGAGGCGGTGGCAACGCCGGTAGTGGTGGCGGTGACAATGGTAGAAGGAGAAGGTAGGGGTAGAACAGAGGTTAGAAGGTGGAATGAATTGGAGAAAAAGAGGAAGAGTTATGAAGATAGGATAAAGGATAAAATTGAAATTTTAAAAAATAACTAGGGATAAAATTGAAAAAATTTGTGTCTTATGGGTTATGTCTCAGTGTCACAGTTTGAAGGAGATACACAAAATACATGTATTTCATGTACATCTGTGTGTAATCGTGTCCATCAAAATTTTGTGTCTCAACAAACAAACAGTGTACACGTTCCACCGTATCCATGTCTCTAGTGGACATGGACATGAACCAAACGCTGCCTAAAAGACAGAGTTAATTAAAGCTAGATCTCAGGTGGTGTACATATTAGATAAGAAACATATTTTAAACAGATTTCGAGTGCACTTGGGACATTTAATAAACACGTACTTGTGTGGTGTCAATCCAAAATGTGGTAGAAAAGTTCTTTTACTCTCAGCATCCGAGATGAGCACAATCATATCTACATATAGGTATAGTTGAGATATGTTTTTATTTGAAAAGAGTTTGAATATTTTGGAGAATTTATTTACACATTTTTAAAATTCTTTCAAATTTTAAAAACATGTGGCAGATCGACAATACATGCGTTTAAAGAACATCAAGAGATTAAAGACAATGCAACACAGGGCATTGTGTTAAACTATCTCATTAAGTATTAAAATGAAAAGCAAAATTTTAAATTCAAAATTTCAAATCTTAAAACAACAAAAAAGAAAATATTTTTATAGATATATATATATGAAAAAAATCTTAGGGTAAAAGATCTGAACCTTACATGCGGGTATTGATAAATCCCGTTTTTAGGGTTTATCTTGTGCTTAATTTAGTAGATTTTATCTATTATTCTCACACTTATTCATATAATTCGCATGTTTTACATTTTCCTTCCTAATTTTGTACTATGATTGAAAACATACTTCTTTGGCCTTAAATTTGCTAATTTAATCCCCTCTTATTACCACTCGATGCCGTGATATGTTTGCTGAGTGTTTTCAGGGTTTATAGGGCAGGAATGGCTTAGAGGACGGAAAGGAAGCATGCAAAAGTGGAAGGAATGCAAGAAAATAATGTTTTGAGAAGCTGGCAGCGACGCGTACGCGTGACCAGTGCAGCAGACGAGCAACGCGTACGCGTGACCAGGATTTTGTCAAGCGACGTGTACGCGTAGGCGACGCGTACGCGTGACAAAGCATCACGTGCTGTAGATATTAGAAAATGCTGGGGGCGATTTTCTGAGCTTTTTTTGCCTAGTTCTAAACCCGAAAACACAGATTAGAGGCTGCAAAGTGGGAGAATCAAGGATACACACCTCATTATTCACACATTGGGTTTTGGATGTAGTTTTTTTTAGAGAGAGATGCTCTCTCCTCTCTCTAGGTTTTAGGACTTTTAGGTTTATTTCTTCTCTAATTCAGATCTCCATGTTACTTTAATTTAGTTTCTCTTCTACATTCTATTATTCTAATACTTTAGTTATCTATTTTCCTTTGTGATTTTCTTATTTTACTAATTTAGTTTATGAACTCTTTATGTTAGATTCAATTTCCTTTTTAATGCAATTTGAAGTATTTCATGTTTATTGCTTCTCTCTTCATTTGTTATTATTGGTGCCTTGTAATTGTTAGTTTTAGATTTTTCATTCTCTTATTACTTTTCTATATTTTTATTTTGTGCCTTCCAAGTGTTTGATAAAATGTTTGGAGAGATTTTAAATTAGATTTTTGGTATTCTTAGCTTAGATTGAGTACTTTGGAGACTCTTGAATTTTCAAGGTCTCTTGTTGGTTGGCGATTGAAAGTTGCTAGTTGGCTTGAGTTTTACTAACTCTAGTCTTTGATTAGGACTTATAAACTCAAGTTGAATTTCTCACTTGACTTACCTTCAATTGTTAGAGGTTAACTAAGTGAGAGCAATTTGCAATTACCATCATAATTGACAATGACTATGAGGATAGGAATTCCGATTTTCAACCCTTGCTAGGATTTTTTTTAGTTGTTATTTTACTTTCTTCTTCCTTATTTCAAAACCCAAAAAGATACAATCTCATAACCAATTATAAGTACACTTCCCTGGAATTCCTTGAGAGACGACCTGAGGTTTAATACTTCGGTTAATTTTATTGGGTTTGCTTAAGTGACAAAGTATTTAAATTTGATTGAGGTTTAATTGTTGGTTTAGAACTATACTTACAATGCGCTTATTTTTGTGAAAATCTTACCGACATTTTTCCTCCATCAGGTATCCAATTTGATCTAACCCGGTATGGTTGGATGCGGAGCGGGTAGGGTGCAGATTGCACCCCCATATATATGTGTGTGTTATATGTTTAAAAGTATATGTGTGTGTTATATGTTTAAAAGTGTTATATTTGGGAGTTGATCCAAGGACCTTCAGCATGATCCAACCCGGTATGGTTGGATGCGGAGCGGGTAGGGTGCGGATTGCACCCCCATATATATGTGTGTGTTATATGTTTAAAAGTGTTATATTTGGGAGTTGATCCAAGGACCTTCAGCATGTGCAAAAAGTTCTTAGCCACTAAACCAGGTTTATCAATTTTCAATATTAACACTTTTATTTCTATAAAACTCATTTCTCATTTAATAAGATATAAATACAACTTTAACAACCTTACCTGGCCTCAATCCATTCAGATTACAAACCCTATTTCACAGCCCTCACTCTTTCAGCGACTCAACCCCTCAAGAACCTTAATCCTCTTCTCTCAAATCTAAATCTCTCTGCACTTTGACCGTGTTTACCCTCACTTCCGTCACTGGCCTTACTCACGTTACTCACGTCACCGGTAGTGTTTTCAGTCTCCTTTCACTCTCGTTGTCAACTCTACTGCACCGTACCCACGTCGCCATCTTGCTTGCGTGCTTCGTTCTCCGTTCAACTTGCCTGCATCGCATCACCGGCTCTACTGCATCCTACCTTGTGCTTTATTCCTCCGTTCAGCGCCTGCTTTTCGTGCTGAAACTCTAAAAGTATGTTTATCTGCCTTCAAAACTGAAACTCAGTTATTATTTAATTTGATTTTAATTAGATATTTGATTATGTAATTTGAGATTTAGTTGTGTTCATGGTTGTATGATTTTAAATGACCTTTTGATTGAAATTTTTTTGGGAGTGGTTGGAAGTTGGAACATATGCTGCAGTTTTTTAAGTTTATATGAAGATGAATGAAGTGAATGAATCAGGGATAGCGCATGAAAATGCTTAATAAACAGATATTAATGAACATATCAGTATTAAATTCTATTAAATTCATATGCAGATTTTAATTTGATTTTAATTAGATATTTGATTATGTAATTAGATTTTTATTTGATGGTTATCAGTGGTTAAGAGAAGGGGGGTTGAATCTTAGCCCCCTTTTTTCTTGATAATACTTGCTGACTCTTGAAACCAACTTTGGAAACTTTTTGTCTTTTTATCTCGTCACTAGCCACGAGACTTTTTCTTTTGTCTCGTCTCTAGCCACGAGACTTTTCTTTTTGTCTCGTTACTTGACACGAGATATTTTTTGTTTTTGCTCCTGTGCAGTAGAAACAAAAATGGAGTAGAGAAGAGAGAAAATTATACCCAGATATATCCTGGTTCAGCTGCTAAGTGCAGTGCAGCCTACATTCAGTCTCCATCACAACAATGATGGAATTTCACTATAATCTTCTTGATTACAGACTGTAAAGTGCTAACCCAACTTACAAGGGGATTCCCACAGAATCATGAAACACAACATAGATGAACAAAGGAACTCTAAGGACATCTATGGCTTTTTCTTTTAATTTTGCACTCTCTGCCTTTTTCCGCTCTATGGCTTTTTCATACAAACCTCGCTGTTTGCCTTTTTCCATGAGACTCAAGATATGACAAAATTAAACAAAAAATTACAAAACAGAATACATTGAAGGAGAAGAGAAAACTGTTAGCTCAGGTAGCTCTGAGAATTCTGTGCCATGCACTATCACACTTTCTCCTTGCTCCAAACAGTGGCTGTTCTCTCTTTTTATAGAAGAGGGAAGCCTCCACTTTTGAAGCCAAAAATCAAGCCAACTTCTTCTTCTCCAAGAAACAGATCTGGTTCAGCCACACAGAGAGAGAAGAGATAACCATGCAAAATCCAACATGCAATTACCTCTAGTCCTTCCTTGGTCATCACCCTTCATCAATCCGAGCGCTCCATCATTGGTTTGCTCTCCAAGGTGGATTTCTGGCCCTTGATGCTTCATGATGATGATGGCTTCTTCTGCTCCAATCTCTGTCTCTTCCATCACTTCGTCACTCTAGCTACTTCCTGTGGTGGTTGAACAGAATTAAAGACAAGCCATACCTCCAAGAATCTCTTCCTTGCTGGCCGAATCACCTTCTTCATTTTTGGTATGGAGAGCTCGAGATTACCTCACCAAATCTTACCATTTTTTGTGAAAATCTCAGCCACAGCATACTTTTATTTTGTTATGTTTTCTTGCCATCATTGAGATGGTCTTGAGATGTGCTCCATCTTCTTTTCGGTGAGTAGGTGTAGCTTCCATGGCTTCCTAGATAATGACCAAAAGAGAAGAAGGGAAGATGAGAGAGAAGACACAAATGAATGAGAAGTAATTAAATGAAGTTAAACACTTGAGTGGAAAAAGTTGCTTTTACCTCCCTTGCTTGAGTGGCGTGCTGCAACAATAAATCAATCATGTCACTCATATTCTCTCTCATTTATGTTTCCAATGCTACCAAATTAGAATTTGAAATCCATCCTTAATGAGAATTGGAATCCGTTGGAAAGCATAGGGCAAATGATAACATTTGCTTTCCTGATAGATTTTGGATCAAGCATTGGATCACTTAGCATAAATCATAATTGGGCTTGGAGCAACAAAATTCATTCTGGCCCAATTAATATCACAACAATTCAGCCATACAATCATTTTAATTTTTTATATCCATGCTGAATAAATTCACACTTAGGCTTGCATTAAATCATTTAATTTTTGGCCCAATTGTACCTGCATAGCAAAAATTAATTTATTAACATATGTGAATTAATATTTTTGCTATTTATCAATGTAATAATGTTTAGTCATCACAAATATTTGCTTAGAGTTTTCCAAACTCATCAATCTCCCCCTTGATGACAAACATTATTAAAATTGAAATGGAAAGAAATCTAAGAATTAGAGTATAGAGTACTCCCTTTGAAGATTTGAATTTCTCCCCCTTTCAAGTTGTCACATGGCTCCCCCTTAATATATACCATTTTTACCAAAGGAAGCACTAACCTGTAACATCTTAATCAAGCTTCAAGTAACAATGTTATTTAGCATATTCATTACATGATGCTAAATGCTTGATTTATGAGCAGAGTTGGATGATAATCAAAACTCTTTTGTTATCAATAAATTGATTTTCTGCTCAATCACATTAATTGAGTACAAAGAAATGTTGTTCAAAAGATTTTTAAATATTTTCCATTCAAGATATCAGAGCAGTATTATTATGGTAAGGAAGATATTTTGAAACACACATGATCATATCAAAACATGGCAGCATATACAAATCAAAGTTTAAAGGAACTGCTAAAAATAAGTTATCAAGCCAGCATATTTACCAAGATGAATCAGAATATTCTTATTTCAAGAGAGGCAAGCATATTCATCAAGATAACTCAACAACTAGGCATTTATATAATCAAAACAAATGCATTGTCAAACATCATCATAAACCAAATGACAAATGCATTTTCAGCAGCAGTAATCACAGTGAAACAAATGCAATAACAACATGCATCCTTTTGACAAGGGTGATCATAAATTTTCAAGCTAAAAATTTCATCCCCTGTTTTCCACCTCTATTTTTCAGATTTCAATTTTCAGTTTTGTTCTCCCCCAATTGTCATCAAAGGGGCACCTGCAAGAAATGTTTAACATAGAAAACAGAGTATGCAAAAGATAACTCAAAATATAATCCAAAAGTGTTAACAGAGTATCACATAGTTATACTACTATCAGTCTTCAACCTAACAAAATAAAGTAACAAATTGAGCCAAAGTGTGCCAATATCAATGAGTAAACAGAAGGTTAATCATCAAAAAGATTAAAGTCCGAGTCCTCAGCCCCTGCTTCACTACCAACTTCATCATCAAGGCTTTCCAGCATTAAACCGACTCTTTCTTGGCATTTCTTCCAGGCCGACTCATTTTCATATGCAAGTTTGCGAGCAGATTTGTGAAATTGAATCATGAGATCGGACATGTTTGAGAATTCTGTGAGAATGTCTCTTAGGGAATTGGTCGCCTTTGAGGATTCTGGCCGGCTTTCAAAGTCATCATCAGAAGCCATAGATTTCTTTCCCTTTTTACAGCCCCGCCTCCTTTGATCATAGAGACTTTGTTCTCTACATCCTTATTTATTAAATCTACCTTAAAGTACTCAAAGATGCACGTGAGAAACATTCTATAAGGTAAATTAGCCCTTTTTGTACTCTTTACAGACTCCCATATATGTCTAATCATGAGATAACTAAATGAAATGGAAGATGAAGTAACAAGAGCAAATATTATGAGACAGTCAGATACAGTTACCCTGTTATGAGGACCACTTTGTGGGATGAGAATGTGAGTTATGATGCGGTGTAGCAGGGAGTTGGTTGGACCTAAAGCCTTGTGAGTAGGAACGGTTCTGTCCAGTCCAGACAGATTTTCACAGATTTGATGAAGAACTTGCTTGTATGCAACCCCAAAGTGTGAATCCCATTTATCACTCATGTAAACCTTCGGCCCTTCATCAATGTAACCAAGGGCAGAAGCAATGGTCTCAGCATTCAGAGTGATATGCACACGTTTCACGTAGGAGTGAAGGCTGCCATCAATAAATCTCAGATTCGCATAAAACTGTCTTACCAACCCTGGGTAAACCATTTTGTGAATAAAGAGCAATGGTGACCATTTGAGACTATCAAACAGGGGTTGTAGATTGATTCCTTTGGTGGCCAGAGACTCGAGATTCACCAAGTAGGATGGGCACAGATGCCGTTTTTCCAAAACCACTTTGTGGAATTCATAGAAAGCACAGGTAGAAAACCTTGAAGGATCAAAATGGGAGTGTGGTTTGTGAAATTTATTCTTGAACTCCATTGAACCAAGGTTCGTGGGTTCTCTGGTCTCATGAAGCACGAAACGCTTGGTCTTTTGAGAGCTTTTTCCGGATGCATGGGGAGTGGATTTCTTCGATGGTGATGGTGGTAGAGACGGAATAGGTGATGTGTGAGACTCTTCTTCTTCTTCCACGGGAGCTTTTTCTTTCTTCTTCCTTGAAGAGGTTTTCGTGGCAATAACCTTCCTTCTCATGGTGTCGGTTTGCTTTGAGGGAGGTGAGGGTGACGATGATGATGTAGAGTGAATATGGATGTGAGTGTGAGATTGTGGAGTGGACGGTTTTTGAGAAAATAGGAGCCTTTCACTTTTCCTGTGAGCAGTTTTCTTTTTCATGGTTGGGAGAGTGGAGAAGTTGAATATGAAAGGGTGAGGAAAGCCGAAAGAAGTAAGGGAGAAGGGAGGTTAGTGGTGCAATAAATGTGGAATGAAGAGAGAGATGGAGGGAATTAAATGACCATTAAGTGGCGGTTAATACCCAAGGAGTTTCTTTTTTTATTTGAAATAAACTGAAGAATGGTTTCCTATAATCAAGGGATTATGAGAGAGAAAGATTTGATTTGATAGTAACCACTTCCAATCAAGATATGATTTGACTAAAGAGAGATTTTGGTTTACACACAAGACAGTGAATCAAAAACGGTCAAGGTGGGCTCAAGGAAATTTGGTGGGGCCCATTAACATTGAATTATGCGTTACCTCCCCCTTGATTAAAGCTTCTTCCATCATGCCCTTTTTTTTTTCTCGTCCAAACCTACGAGACAAAACTGAACAGAGTCAAAAATTCACAAGTTATCAATAGAACTTAAATCAAACATTCTCAAATTTTTTCTCAAGGTGCAGAATCTGTCTTCACAGAGGGGTTTTGTAAAAATATCAGCAATTTGGTCTTCAGATTTTACAAATTGAATATCAATAGTACCCTTTTGCACATGCTCTCTAATAAAATGATATTTTATCTCAATGTGCTTGGTTCTTGAGTGCAGAACAGAATTTTTTGAAATGTTTATAGCACTCATATTATCACAAAATAAGGGTATACTATTGATTTTTAATTTGTAATCTTCCAATTGTGTTTTTAACCAAATTAATTGAGAGCAACAAGCAGATGCGGAAATGTATTCTGCTTTAGCCGTGGGTAAAGACATTGTGGCTTGCTTCTTGCTTGACCACATGTTGAGTGAGCTTCCAAAGAAGCAACACATGCCGGATGTGCTTCGTCTGTCCACTCTATCTCCCGCATAATATGCATCACAAAACCCTACTGCACAAAAGTCATCAGATTTAGGATACCATAATCCAAAATTACAAGTCCCCTTAATGTATCTAATGATGCGTTTAACAACCGTAAGATGAGATTATTTTGGGTGAGATTGAAACCTTGAGCAAACACCCACACTTTGGACAATATCTGGTCTAGAGGAGGTAAGATACATAAGTGAACCTATCATTCCTCTATACCTTGTTTCATCCACATCTTGGCCATCATCATCCTTTTCAAGTTTTGTGTTAGGATGCATTGGTGTACCCATTGGTTTGGAATTTTCTAGGCCAAACTTTTTGATAAGTTCTTTTGCATACTTTCCTTGGTGAATAAAAGTACCACTAGGAGTTTGTTTGATTTGGAGGCCAAGAAAGAAAGTTAGCTCTCCCATTAAACTCATTTCAAATTTACTAGTCATAAGTTTTCCAAACTCTTCACACAAGGATACATTGGCCGATCCAAATACAATGTCATCAACATAAACTTGAACAAGGAGTATGTCATCATTAGATGCTTTAATAAATAAAGTAGTGTCAGTGGTACCCCTTTGAAATTGATTTTCCAACAAGAAGGCACTAAGCCTTTCATACCAAGCTCTTGGAGCTTGTCTAAGACCATAAAGAGCCTTAGATAGTTTGAAAACATAATTTGGTAAATCTTTATGTTCAAAACCGGGAGGTTGAGCCACATACACTTCTCTATCAATAAAGCCATTAAGGAAAGCACATTTAACATCCATTTGAAACATTTTGAAACCTTTATGGGCAGCATAGGCAAGAAGCAACCTAATTGCTTCCATTCTAGCTACCGGAGCAAAAGACTCATCAAAATCTATACCCTCTTCTTGATCGTAACCTTGGGCCACTAATCTAGCCTTGTTACGAACAACTTGTCCATCCTCACCAAGTTTATTTTTAAACACCCACTTAGTACCCGTAACTTTCTTACCATCCGGATGACGTACTAGTGTCCAAACCTCATTCTTGTCGAATTGAGCAAGCTCTTCTTGCATTGCTTTGACCCAAGATAGATCTTCAAGAGCTTGTTTGATATTGTTGGGCTCCATTTGAGACAATAGGGCAAAATTGCTTGGTTCGGATTGCCTTTTGGTGGAGGATCTTGTTGTTACTCCTTAAGATGGATCACCAATTATGAAGTCATGAGGATAACCCCTCATAGACTTCCATTCTCTAGGCTTCCGAAGTGGTGTTGAGCTTTGATGAGTTTCTGGTGGTCTCACTGTTTCAGTTTCTCGTGTCTGCTCAGGAGATAAAATGGAAATATCTCCTCCAATCTGACAAGACAAAACTGGACTGGCAGAATCTTCGTTTTGAGCAGATTTGGGATTTTCTTCACTTGTTCCAGCCTCTTCACCATATGAATCATTATCTATCATAGCACTGGGAATTAAGTTAGAATCACAAAACATAATATGTATGGATTCCTCTATAGTTCTATGTTTCTTGAGATAAACTCTATAGGCCTTGCTTGTGGTAGAATATCCAACAAACATTCCTTCATAAGATTTTGGATCAAATTTTCCAAGGTTTTCTCTATTATTAAGTACAAAGCATTTGTATCCAAAAACATGAAAGTACTTAAGATTTGGAGGGGTTCCTTTCCATAGCTCATAAGGGGTTTTCTTTAACCCTTTTCTAATGATTGTCCTATTCAAAATGTAACAAGCTGTATTCACAGCTTCAGCCCATAGAAATTTAGGAATCTCATTCTCACAAAGCATAGCCCTAGTCATCTCTTGAAGGCTCCTATTCCTTCTTTCAACCACCCCATTTTGTTGGGGGTTCTAGGGCATGAAAAGTTATGAGAAATTCCTAAGTCATCACAGAATTTTTCAAAGTCTTGGTTTTCAAATTCTCTTCCGTGATCACTTCTTAAATGGGCAATTTTTTAATCCTTTTCATTTTGAATTTTCTTGCAAAGAGTGGAGAAGGCATGAAAAGCATCATTTTTATGAGCAAGGAAAAGTACCCAACCAAATCTAGAGTAATCATCTACCACCACAAGACCATAGTGTTTACCTCCTAAACTTTGAGTTCTTGTTGGTCCAAAAAGATCAATATGTAACATCTCTAATGGCCTTTTGGTTGAGATTCCATCTTTAGATTTAAAGGAGGATTTTACTTGTTTACCCAATTGGCAAGCATCACAAGTAAGATCCTTATCAAATTTGATGTTTGGAATTCCTCTAACCAGATTTTTCTTAACAAGCTTAGAAATTTGGTACATGCTTGCATGACCCAACTTTCTATGCCATAGCCATTTTTCAGATTCAAGAGATGTAAAGCATGTCACATTTTGTTCTTTTAGATCCTCAAGAGTCAATCCATACACATTATTGCATCTTTTACCTTCAAATAAAATATCCCCAATTTTCTCACAAACAACTAAACAAACAAACTTCCTAAAAATAACCTCAAAACCTAAATCACACAATTGACTAACACTAAGTAAATTATGTTTCAAACCATGTACAAGAAGAATATCATTTATACAGGATGAAAAATTTTTACCAACTTTCCCAACAGCCACTATTTTTCCTTTTGCATCATCACCAAAAGTGACAAGTCTTCCATCATATTCATCAAGCTTTATGAAGAAGGTTGTCTTTCCGGTCATATGCCTAGAGCATCCGCTATCCATATACCACATATTTTCTTTCCGTTTGGATGCTAGGAACACCTACAAAACAAGCTTAAGTGACCTTAGGTATCCAAATTTTCTTGGATCCTTTCATGTTAAACCATCTCTTATGTCCTAAGCCATTGTAATCAAAAACAACTTTACAAACTTTATCACCAATCATTCTTTCACCAAAAAAACATTGAATAGGAAAGTGTCCATTTTGATTGCATAGTCTACAAAATCTTGGAGTTGCTGTTTTGTTAAAGTAGGTGGGATCTTGAAATCTTGTATCATTAGAGGATGAAGCAAAGTTTTCAAAATGAGATTTTTCAGCAGATTTATAAAACCCCAACCCAGCCTTATCATAAAGAGGTTTTTGACTAGTCAAGATTTGATTCAGATTTTCAGAACTTTGGGTGAACTTGGCTAAGTCTTCCTTAAGCCTCTTAACCTCTTTAAGCAACTCTTCGTTTCTTTTAAAACAGTCTACATATGCAAGAACGGAATGATCACTTTCACAACTCTTAATTTGGGCTTTTAACTGCTTATTTTCTTCAACTAGATCACAAGCAGTTTCGGCCTCCCTCACTTTTTCTTTAAGAAAATTGTTTTCAGCTTTAAGAATGGTGATTTGTTGTTCAAGTTCTTGATTTTCCAGCAGAAAGCATATTATTTTTTCAGAAAGGTGGTCTATCATAAGATGAAGATCTTCAGTGTTAGGGTTATGAAAGACTACCTGATCTATGTGATCTGCCATGAGACAAGGTTGTGACTTGGTCTCAGATTCCTCATCATCATCATCATCCGAATCATTTTCCAAATCTTCTCATGAAGCCATCAGTCCCTTCTTCTTTCCTCTTTTTGGCTTCTCTTCCTTCTTTAACTTGGGACAATCAGATTTGAAATGCCCCATTTCCTTGCAGTTGTAACAAGTTACTTTGCTAAGGTCTTTCTTCATTTTCCTTGAGCTGCTGCCTTTGCCTTTGAGCTTCATCATTTTCCTGAATTTTTTTGCAAACAACACAAATTCATTTTCAGATGAGTTATCACTGGATTCATCATCCAGAAGGTTAGTGACAGAAAAAAAAGCTATTCCTTTCTTTTTTGAATCCTTTTTCAAGTAGGTGTTTTCAAAAGCAAGTAAATTTCCTCTCAAATCATCATAAGTCATAGAGTCAAGACCACTACTCTCAGAGATAATTAAAGCTTTTGTTTCCCACTCTTTTGTGAGACATCTCAACACTTTTCTCACTAGCACATACCTGATTCCCATAGCATTCAAGCCAACAATAATGGTGTTGAAGCGTTCAAACATCTCATCAATGGATTCTCCTTCCTTCATTGTAAACATTTCGTACTCTCTGTTTAACATATCAATCCTGGTCTTTTTCACAATGGTTGTTCCTTCATGAGTGACTAGAAGTTTATCCCAGATTTTCTTTGCTATTGTGCAACGTGATATCCGTCGGTACTCCTCAAAGCTGAAAGCAGAGTTGAGCAGATTGATGGCCTTGGCGTTGAGCTCCACCTTTTTTCTATCTTCATCCGTCCAACTTGCTTCAGGTTTAAGAGAGACAACTCCTTCGACACTTGTAACAGTTGGATATTGAGGGCCTTCCAGAATGATCTTCCAAAGTCTGTAATCCACTACTTGTACAAATATCTTCATCCTCTCCTTCCAATAGGTATAGTTTTTTCCATTGAAAAGAGGGGGTCTGTTGCTTGATTGTCCTTCGGTCAGATTGTAGGACACCAAATTTGAGCCACTGTTTTCTGCCATGAGGATCTTTACTCCAAGCTGCAAAGCTTGATCTCTTTGAGACCAAGCTCTGATACCAATTGATGGTTATCAGTGGCTAAGAGAATGGGGGGTTGAATCTTAGCCCCCTTTTTGCTTGATAATACTTGCTGACTTTTGAAACCAACTTTGGAAACTTTTTGTCTTTTTATCTCATCACTAGCCACGAGACTTTTTCTTTTGTCTCGTCCCTAGCTACGAGACTTTTCTTTTTGTCTCGTTACTTGTCACGAGATATTTTTTTGTTTTTGCTCCTGTGCAGTAGAAACAGAAATGGAGTAGAGAAGAGAGAAAATTACACCCAGATATATCCTGGTTCAGCTGCTAAGTGCAGTGCAGCCTACATCCAGTCTCCATCACAACAATGATGGAATTTCACTATAATCTTCTTGATTACAGACTGTAAAGTGCTAACCCAACTTACAAAGGGATTCCCACAGAATCATGAAACACAACATAGATGAACAAAAGAACTCTAAGGACATCTATGGCTTTTTCTTTTAATTTTGCACTCTCTGCCTTTTTCCGCTCTATGGCTTTTTCATACAAACCTCACTGTTTACCTTTTTCCATGAGACTCAAGACATGATAAAATTAAACAGAAAATTACAAAACAGAATACATTGAAGGAGAAGAGAAAACTGTTAGCTCAGGTAGCTCTGAGAATTCTATGCCTTGCACTCTCACACTTATTCCTTGCTCCAAATAGTGGCTGTTCTCTCTTTTTATAGAAGAGGGAAGCCTCCACTTTTGAAGCCAAAAACCAAGCCAACTTCTTCTTCTCCAAGAAACAGATCTGGTTCGGCCACACAGAAAGAGAAGAGATAACCATGCAAAACCCAACATGCAATTACCTCTAGTCTTTCCTTGGTCATCACCCTTCATCAATCCGAGCGCTCCATCCTTGGCTTGCTCTCCAAGGTGGATTTCAGGCCCTTGATGCTTCATGATGATGATGGCTTCTTCTGCTCCAATCTCTGTCTCTTCCATCACTTCGCCACTCTAGCTACTTCCTGTGGTGGTTGAGTAGAATCAAAGACAAGTTATGCCTCCAAGAATCTCTTCCTTGCTGGCCGAATCACCTTCTTCATTTTTGGTATGGAGAGCTCGAGATTACCTCACCAAATCTTACCATTTTTGGTGAAAATCTCAACCACAGCATACTTTTATTTTGTTATGTTTTCTTGTCATCATTGAGATGGTCTTGAGACGTGCTCCATCTTCTTTTCGGTGAGTAGGTGTAGCTTCCATGGCTTCCTGGATAATGACCGAAAGAGAAGAAGGAAAGATGAGAGAGAAGACACAAATGAATGAGAAGTAATTAAATGAAGTTAAACACTTGAGTGGAAAAAGTTGCTTTTACTTCCTTTGCTTGAGTGGCGTGCTGCAACAATAAATCAATCATGTCACTCATATTCTCTCTCATTTATGTTTCCAATGCTACCAAATTAGAATTTGAAATCCATCCTTAATGAGAATTGAAATCTGTTGGAAAGCATAGGGCAAATGATAACATTTGCTTTCCTGATAGATTTTGGATCAAGCATTGGATCACTTAGCATAAATCATAATTGGGCTTGGAGCAACAAAATTCATTCTGGCCCAATTAATATCACAACAATTCAGCCATACAATCATTTTAATTTTTTATATCCATGCTGAATAAATTCACACTTGGTCTTGCATCAAATCATTTAATTTTCGGCCCAATTGTACCTGCATAGCAAAAATTAATTTATTAACATATGTGAATTAATATTTTTGCTATTTATCAACGTAATAATGTTTAGTCATCACAAATATTTGTTTAGAGTTTTCTAAACTCATCATTATTTATATTCCTGGCTGTATGATTTTAAATAGCTTTGTGATTAGGATTTTTCTTTGGACTGGTTGGAAGTTGGAACAGATGCTGAGATTTTTTTAAGTTTATATAAAGATGAATAAAGTGAATGAATCAGGGATGGCGCATGAAAATACTCAATTAACAAAGATAAATGAACAGATCAGTATTAAATTCTGTTAAGTTCATATGCAGATGTTAATTTAATTTTAATTAGATATTTGATTTTAATTTGAATGTTTGAAATAAATTTTTAATTTATATGCTTTTTACATTACATAATAATAATATTTTTTTTGGTCAACTCGCAGGTAAAGTCGGATATCCGCAAATTGAGTGCAGCTAAGATTAGAATTTGGTATTTCTCAATTTGTGAGTAGAATAGAATTGTGTTTTAGTTAAAAATTTAACCCGCGAATAAAATTAAAGTTAGGTTCAAATCTTATCCTACCCTATTCATTACCACCACTGATCTATATATCAAATCTTTCTAATCCCATTATATATATAAAATACTTAATTATCCATCATTAACCAAACAAAATATTACTAAATTTCTTAATCTTTTGAAAAAAAACTTTTCTCCCCAACTTGAATTCAAACGAATCAGACAAGTGCAATCCGAGATGGAAGAATTGTATTATTAGTTAGCGATTATGAATAAAATGATAGATCCAAATCCAATTGTCTTTGTTCCATTATGCGCTATTAAAATTGAAGTATGAACAAGTTGAAAGTGTGAACAAGTTGAAAGTGAGCTATATTGACTAATAAGAAAACCACCAAAGAGATTTACTAACTATAAAGGGCAGAAACTGAACCATGCAATTTGATGGAATGCTTATCCTATCATGTAATAGATACGAGATTTTGTCTTTTAGTTTATATATTAATATATCACACTTTTTATTTTATAAATTAAAAATATATCTTTTATCTACTTAATATATTAAAATTAGGTTTTTTTCCAACTAATGAGAGTGAGGTGTGAATTCCTCATGAATTCATTTTTTCTCAAAAATAAATACATTTAATGAATAATGCATAATTATACTGATTTAAAAAATATCTTAATTATAATTATATAAAAAGTTAAACATAAATTTATAATTCTAATTACTATAAATATGATACTAACGTTCATAGTGGTAAATTGATATTGCAATAATTAATTTTTATAATTATTTTTGTACTACTAAAGGCTATATATAGTGTTTCTTTGTGGTTAGTGAGTCTAAATCTAAGAATCACAGCATTTTTTTTTCTAATCTGTTATTCTTTTTTGATTGGGCAATTGTTTCTAAGGAGCTTTGTAGGTCAAGTTCAAGTCACATCCCCTCTACGTTTTCTACGTTTGTCCAAAAATATTCGAAGTGGAGCATATAATGAGATCGAATTTTCTCAATTTAGGCTCAATTTTGAACAATTCGTGCCAACCTTGAAGATGCAATTCAAAGATTGGTACTATATTTAAATTTTTTTCTCTTAAGCTTTTTGTATTAAAAATAATTTTATAACATATTGTATTTTTTTCAGAAACTACCGATCTTTTGGTACATTAATGCAATGCCATTGAAGAGAATAAAAGTCAATTTAATTTGACAATTTTAACAAGAAGATAGTCTGAATTTGTACTGATTCTAAGTATGCGATCTTATGATGTTATTTCGGTTGGTTGTTACGAGAATGACTCTAATCTATACGTATCTAAGGATTAGAATAGATTAAATATTATTTAAATAATTTAGTTCTAATATTGGTAGTTGATTAAATTAGTTCTAGAGAAATTTAAATTGTTGTCTCAATTTATATATTATGGCTATTTTTTATGGATACGTTATTTTTAAACTTTTTAATATGATTTTTTTTAAGTTTGTTTTCTTTTTTGATATATGTATCACCTTTTTTTTTGTATTTCAGATTAGTAATACAGTTATTAAGAGAAATGTAATTCATCAATAAATTAGAATGATTAAAAGTTTAATTAAGATTAACTAACATCTGTTTTGGACACAAGATTGAGGAAAAAGAGTCACAATACGTGATTTTGCTTTCTTGCTAATATATAAAAATACGTGAAAAAAATTTAAAATATCACCATTTAAAAAAAATTATTAATCATACATATGAAAAGGAATTGGAAAATATGCATGAATATAAAAAATAATCATAT
>NC_029790.2:94655878-94657750 GCF_000816755.2 Arachis ipaensis
TGAGTACCATTAATATTTTTTTCTTTAGTTTTTAAATATATTATTTATTTTATTTATTTAGAGTAATAACTAAATTTATTATAACTATAGTAAAATTATCTTTAAACTATTAGTATATATATATAATAAGCAGTAAATTTTCTTTCATGTTTATTATTTAAAAAATTTATAATTTTTACATAGTCTTTATTCTATTTTTTTCCATACCTAATGATTATTGACTATGATCCTATTAATAGTATCACCTATAGTAGATTATACGAAGAGAAAGTATGAAAAATAAAGACAAGAATTATAAGGCTATAAAAAGTTCTATTCAAGTTTGACAAGAGTAAGACGGTTTACATAGAAATAGTTCTAATAGATGATAAGATTAATTGATTCATTTACTAAATTTTTTCAAGGAATATTAATTGATTCATTTACTAAATTTTTTCAAGGAATGCTAAGTTCAATTTATAAATAGAGTTTAATTTTGATGCCCTGACAGTGTAAAGTGTTTTACATAGTTGTGCAATCACATCCGTTTTTTTGGATGACCATTCACGCGGACAATGTGAAATGTATTTATTTTTATTGATGTGTCATTACGTAATTGGATACGCATCTAAAACTACTTTACATTGTCAGTGCATCAAAATTAAATTCTTATAAATATTTGTAGTTCATATTTTAAGTTAATTTTATAAGTACACCATTTCACAAGTCAACGACAATTCTTTTTAATAGCTTTGTAAATGCAAATAGTTTTTATATTTAATTTATTTTGCAATACGATAAAATTCATTGTTCAATCAAGTCAAAGACAATTCTTTTTAATAGCTTTGTAAATGCTAATAGCTTTTATATTTAATTTGTTTTGCAATACGATAAAATTTATTGTTTAATCAAGAATTATTTGACAAAAATATTTAGAATGAATTGGTAAAAAAGAAAGTCTATATCTTCTCAAATTTTGAGATCGAGAAATCAAGCGGAATATATCTTCTGACTGTACACACGTACAAAATATCTTTTAAGATGGAGTCAGATATAGTACATTTGGTCGATGATCGTAAAATTCTGGATAATCATTTTAATTTGCTTGCTCATGCTGATATATTGAAACAAACAAATAAACGATTCTACTTATTTGGTACGTAATTAATTTATATTAATCCACACAAAATTATTTTTCTTTTTGATTTTAAGTTTTGCCAAAAAATTGTATAATAGCATCATTTTATCGATAACAAAAATTTTAACAGTTTATTTATGAAAATATTTGAAATTGTATTGTGACTTTTTTTAAAGGTATATCCTTTTATTAATATACTATTGTTAGTTTTATCGTTTAATATAAAATAAACTAATAAATTCTTTTTATTTTATACACGTTCGAAGTTATAATTTCTTATATTATTCACTCATTTGTCCTTAATTTGGTATTTTTAATTCAATTTTTTTGTTCAATTAGACGTTATTAGATTCTTGACTAGAAAAGAAAAAATCATATCATGGTCAAAAATAGAGAGAAGTGACCAGTACATTGTGATTGATCTTCATGATTTGCAGTATGTAAAATTTTAATATGAATATTTCTTTACGTTATAATTATGTGTTGTGGTGAAATTTTTTTCTTTATATATTACTACTTACTCCCTTAATTTCCGCTTTCATTCAAAAATGAGAAAAAAATAAGATGTATACTATGAGATCAATTTTCAATCCAATTATTTGATCATCTATGTGATCACCAAGCAACCGAATACATAATTTATTCTCTAATTTATAAAATTTAACAAAGACATTGGTAAACATATTGGTTTCGCATTTATTTGTATATTTTATTTATTTATGTTATATTTGTAATTATATTATATCTATTTTTAT
>NC_029790.2:94657757-94658287 GCF_000816755.2 Arachis ipaensis
AAGAATAAAAGATACTGCGAAAACAAAAGATAAAGATAAAAAGAATAAAAGGGATATATTGATAGATGTTTTTTTATTAGATCTTTAAAAAATTTATTCTTAATAACTTAAATCATCAAAAGAATTTTTTCTATTAAATTTTTAAAGAATCTATCCTTAACAACTTAAATCAAATAGCCAATGAGTTATAACTCAAATAGCATAGTTTTTCCATACTCAATTAAGAGGTTAACAACTTAAATCAAATAGCCAATGAGTTATAACTCAAATGACATAGTTTTTCCATACTCAATTAAGAGGTTAACAACTTAAATCAAATAGCCAATGAGTTATAACTCAAATGGCATAGTTTTTCCATACTCAATTAAGAGGTTGCGGGTTCGAGTCTCCTATCTTTGATAAAAAAAAACAACTTAGATCAAATAGATAAAATTAGAAAAATTAATTCTAAGAGTTATCTTAGATTAGATCCTTTAATTTCTTCCTACAACAAATAGATCCTTAATTGATTAGACTAAAACTGGATCAAA
>NC_029790.2:94658490-94660642 GCF_000816755.2 Arachis ipaensis
GTGGATTAGATTAAATTTAAATTTAAGTTTAAATTTTAAACACTAAAATATATATACTAAACAAATTAAAATAAAATCAAATATTTTGACAAACTCTAATGACAAATCAAATTTAATTTTGAATAAAATAAATTCAAATTTAATGCTAAATTAATGTCTCCCAATGAACTTAGAAAGAAGTCAAATAACTCTTAGACTTTTTGTTGTCCTTATTTAGTCCAATAGAACTTGTCTTCTCTTCCTTAAATAACAATTAATGTATTTTTTGGGTACTTTACATGAACAAAATAAATAACTTTTAATATTACACCGATGTTCCAAATCTAAAAAGCTCATATGCACGTCTCATTTTGTCATATAACTATGTAAATCAGGGGTGAAGTTAGGATAAAATTTATAGAGAGGTCAAAGTTTAATTTTTTAATATAAAGAAACTTAAAAAATAAATTTGATTTATACTTATTCTATCCAAATCGAATTCATTAGATTCGATTTAGCATATACAATGATACATCGAAATAAATTTACCAATAAAAAGTACCCGTAATATAATTTGAAACTAGTTGCTTCGATTTAGAGATTTGATAAAAATAAAGTATATCCATGCTAATTAATTCAATTTATTATGATGCTTAGTCAATTCCATAAATCGAATTTATCTAATTTAATTTACCATAAAATATAAATTATATAAATACCATCACAATTTTAGACGTTTTTATTAGAGTGGAAGTCAAAATAACAAAAAATATAAACTATATAAATTCTTTTAGTCTAATAATCCAATAATACATTTTAAATCTACACTTTTAATATTATTAGCTAATTAATAATAAAAAATAATAAATTTTATTTACTTTCTAGTATTTTTCAATATATGTGAATTACTAAAAGATAAAAAGAATATTTTTTGTTACACAATCAATTTCGTGAATAAAGAATCGAAACGAGAAATTGCAAAATTAGAGACTCTATTCATTAACTAAAATGTATTATTGGATTATTAGGCTAAAAAAATTTATATAATTTATATTTTTTGTCATTGTAAATTCTACTCTAATGTACACCCAATATTTTGATAGTATTTATATAGCTTATATTTCATAGTAAATGGAATTAGATGAATTTAATTTATGAAATTAATTGAGCATCATAATAAATCAAATCCATTAGTATCGAATTACTTTAGCTTTATCAAAGCTCTAAATTGAATCAAATAGCTAGCTTCCAATTATATTATGAGTACTTTTTTACTAGTAAATCAAATTAAGTTATTTCGATTTATTGTTGCACATGCTAAATCAAATCTAATGGATTCAATTTACATAGAAGGAGTGTAAATCGAATTTATTTGCTTCCATTTATGTAGTTATATAGTAAAATGAGACATGCATGTAAGCTTTTTAGATTTAGAATTAAAAGTCATTTATTTTGTTCATGTGAATTATCCTTTTTTTTATGCATGAGTGTCGCTAAGTTAGCACCATTGCTTTTGATGCGAACTCTTGGTCTCCTTAATGTCCAAGAGTAGCATAGTATAATTCTTCTAGTATACAAATTCTTAAACATGACAAGATTATCATCTTGCACATTACCTTTAAAATGACAAAATACCCTCTTGAACATGTATCATAAGATTTCAAGTCCTATTTCTATCCCAAAAAATTTTAAAAAGCTTCAATATTATCCTAACATTAAATTTACCCGAATAGTTAATCGAATAAGCCACGTGGACGATAACAATATTTTTATTAAGTCATATCTTCTTTTTTGTGTTAGAAAAATATAATTAAAATTTTCTTATAACACTTTCTCTTTTTGATATTTTTATTGTAAAAAAAAAATTCAATTTCTATCAATCAATCATCAGTACTCCATAATTAAAAAAATTCTTTAAGTTAATAATTATTAGTAGATCGATTTTATTGTTATTAACTCTTAAATATATTAATTTTGTGAGTCAAATTTAATAATAAAATAATATTAAACCTGTTTAAATTTTTTAGGACCAAAATAATAATTTATTCGTATTTTTAATACGCATTTCAAAAATTTATTTTTGTACAAACTCTAATTACAAGTTATATTAATTAAAAATATCAATATTTTATGTATTAAAAATATACAAATAGACTTATAATAAAATTAGACT
>NC_029790.2:94661246-94680143 GCF_000816755.2 Arachis ipaensis
AAGAATGACAGGCCTGTGATTGTGATTGTGGAGAAGTGGGGACTAATAAGCTGTTGGCTAAGTGTTGAAAATGAGTAATGAGTGATGAGTATCCAAATGCAAAAACAAAAGCACCACAAAACAGTGGTCGCCGGAGAAAGAGTAGTGGTTTATGTTTCTGGCTTTCTGCTGCAAAATGTGTCGTTATACGGACATGATATGACCTCATTTGAACTACACTTGTCGATGTTGACCTAATTCTACTCATTCCAATTTACCATACGTAAGCCGCGACGTCATCTTAATTATTACTTTGTGCTAACATTATTATTCTTTTTAGACGGAAAATATAACTATCCTCTTCAAGAGACAGGGTTTTAAAGCAGAGGATATTAAAATTTGGAATGAGTAAAGTATCGTTTTTGTCTCAATGTTTGAGGTAAGTTTTAAAGTTGTCCCTAACGTTTCAATCGTCTTATTTAAATCCCTAACGTTTCAAAATTGACTCAATGTTGTCCTGCCGTTAAGGATCCGTTAATAGAATTGACGGCTGGACAAAATTGAGACGATTTTGAAACGTTAAGGACTTAAATAGGACGAAAACGTTGGGACAAAAACAATACATACAAATAAATTTTAATTTTATTCTTCAATAATATTTAATTATTTTTTAAATTACAGTTAATCACATTACTTTCATTCTAAATAAATTAATTTTTTTATAATTTTATTTTTAAAGTAATGTAACTTTTTTATAAATAAATAAATTTTACACTTTCATTCTAATCACATTACATTATTTATTTAGAATGAAAGTTTAAAATTTATTTATTTATAAAAAAGTTACATTACTTTAAAAATAAAATTATAAAGAAATTAATTTATTTAGAATGAAAGTTTAAAATTTATTTATTTATAAAAAAATTATATTACTTTAAACGTAAAATTATAAAAAAAAAAACTAATTTATTTATAATGAAAGTATAAAATTATAAAAAATTATAAATAATGTGATTAAGTCATGAAAGAAAAGTTACATTATTTAGAATGAAAGTGTAAAATTTATTTATTTATAAAAAAGTTACATTACTTTAAAAATAAAATTATAAAGAAATTAATTTATTTAGAATGAAAGTAATGTGATTAACTGTAATTTAAAAAATAATTAAATATTATTGAAGAATAAAATTAAAATTTATTTCTATGTTTTGTTTTTATCCCCAACGTTTTCGTCCTATTTAAGTCCCTAACGTTTCAAAATCGTCTCAATTTTGTCCTGCCGTCAATTTTATTAATGGATCCCTAACAGCAGGACAACATTGAGTCAATTTTGAAACGTTAGAGACTTAAATAGGACGATTGAAACGTTAGGGACAACTTTAGGACTTACTCTAAACGTTAGGAACAAAAATGATACTTTACTCATTTGGAATTTATCAAAAATCACGTTAAAAGGCTTTTGCCGTTTTTTTTAAAGATCTTGTTAAAGAAATTTATTAAAACTGAAAATTTTTAAAATACTCTTTAGTTAAATTCTATTTTGATTTGGAAATTTGTGTATAAATAATAAAAATTCTTAATCATAATTCAATTAAGAGTTATTATATAAAATTCTAAATTGATTAGAGGTGACGATGTAACAGTCTTATAAATATGTATGAATAATACGTCTCTTTTTTTGTAAAAGTATTTTGATGGATGAATATAAAATATTTTGTCACTATTCTTATTATTAAAAATAAAATTTTGTTGTTTATAGCGTTAAAACGGACAATATCTATCGACTTAAGAATTAGTATAAAATCAAATGTCTAACTTTCTCATAAATTATTATTTGGATTTCTTTTTAATATCATTCCCTATAATCAATCACACTCCAAAATTTGCATCAGTACAGTTGGCAGAGGGTCATGTTTAAAAAAAAGTTTTCTTCATTATTTAGTCACTTAACATTTCTTTTTTCATAACTACCCTCTACATATATAAACAAAATTCTCCAACTGAAGGAAACAAAAGTACAGTTATCGTAGAAAAAAGTCAAAAACTAAGGAAACATCAATATGTGAAAATTAATACAATATATGGACTTCATAAAAATACCCTTTGACTCCAATATACCCACATCATTCTAATTCAAGGATATAAAGAAAATTTTGAAAAAGTTAGATATATGCACAAGTATATTTTGATTAGAGAAAATTACAATGAAAAGTCTAATTAAATCTTTATATTTAATTTTTTGTCACCAACCCTTTTTTTATTTAGATGAGAAACTTTTGAATGATGTATATATGCAATAATACAATATTGAGAATTGCAAGAGGAGCATTGTGAAAATTTGGTGTGTATACAAAACTCTGAAAATCGGATATGCAAGTAAAATTTTGACAACCTAAATCACAATGAAACTACGGAAACTCAAGAGTGTTAATAGAACTATTATAATAACTCAAAAAGATTGGCTTTTTTCATTACAAATTAAGTGTCAAAATCATGGCAAACTTAATAATAAAACAAGCAATGCGTCGTTAAAGTATTTTCGGATATCAATTATTGGAGTAGCATACAGAGGCACTTGAAGAGCCAAATATATAGAAGCGACAAAAACGATTGAGAAGGTGACGATACGAATAATGAGAAAGTAAGGAGAAAAAAAAAAAGAAAAATTCTTTAAAGTAGATATAGGGGAAGAATATGTGAAATGAGGAGGATTTCATAACGCTGAACTTTATTTTAATATTTCTGACGGAAAATTTTAAATTACAGATGGATTTTTCGTCTGTAATAATTTAATAAACACAGCGTTTTGTTCCATTTAATTATAGACGGATTTTTCGTCTGTAACTGTTTTTTACAAAAAAAAACTTAATTTTTTCGACGGAATTACTGAGGAATTTTCTTTTCCGTCTGTAATTTATGCTAATTCATTTTTTTGGTTTTCTGACAAAAAATCTCTCTGAAATTCCGTCTGTATTTTCGTGGGATAAAATCTGTCGGAAATATCCATCTGTAATAACTAGTTTTCTAGCAGTGAGACTTTTTATAATTTAATTTTCATATATATTATTGCAATTAAAGACTAATTATAATAATATACTTTGAATGTCATTAATGTTAATTAATTTTTCTTTGTAATTATTAATTTATTTATCTTTTATTGGTTTACTTTTATTGCAGCAACGTAATATTGTAGAGGTTGGAGTAATCTAAATTTTAATTGTCATTAATTTTAATTAATTTTTTTATAATTACTAATTTATTATCTCACTTATGTAATCATAATTCATTCAAAGTTATGATGGATATTGCATTCTCTCTCAATGAGCTCTGACTCTCTCCCCTCTAACCTCGATAAACATTCGCTGGAAGAGGAATATTTGGTCTCAAGGAATAAAAAAAAAAGTAAAGATGAATGAAAGTAACATAAAAGAACAGGTAATAGATGATATGGAAAAAAGCGGAAGCGCCTCAGAACAAAAAAAGGAAATTGAAGGTAAAAATCAAACCGAAAACAAAGGTGATTCAAAAAAATTCATGAAGCCCAAGATATCCTACCGTGACATGGTAGTGGAGAATGGCTTCAGAAAACTGAATCCACAAGAGATTGTAGAAATGGTTTTAGAAGATTATAATTCAGAAGATTTAGTCAAGGACTCTTCTATAGACGATGAAGCTCCCTTCGATCCTAAACCCAACATTAATGTCTCTCTGAAAAAGTATGATGAGTGGTGTAGACCTTGGAAACTATTGCTGATTGTTAACCCGCTTGGAAAAACCTTTAACTTTCAAGCTTTTGATAGATGGGGTACATAGGAGATGGATGAAAAAAGGAGTGATACTAATCATGGATCTAGCTGGTAACTTTTTCTTGGGCAGGTTCACGGATTAAGATGACTATGCACATGCACTCTTTGAAAGTCCTTGGATGATAGCTGATCATTATCTCTTGCTGCAAAGGTGGAAATAACTCTTCTTGCTACAGGAGACAGATATTTAGAAAGTAGTAGTATGGGTTAGGATCCCCAACCTACCTGCAAAATTATACAATAAATTCTTTCTCTGGAAAGTTGGAAAAGCTCTTGGAACAATGCTCAAAGTGGATGAACTCACCTCCATACACTCTCAAGAAAAAATTCGCAAGGATATGCGTGAAAATTGATCTGCGAAAGAACATGGTTCTGACCATCACAGTCCTTGGCAAAGAGTTCAACATTGTCTATGAAGGATTACACCAAATCTGTTTCAACTGCGATAAGTATGGACACAGAATGCTGTATTGTAATGAGAGGATGATCGAAACAGCCACTGAAACTGCTGCCAGGATGACGGAGGCACCCGGTCTGGCCATCGGGAATCTCCTAACAGTCAAAATACAAATCAGGATACGCAGAATCAACAATCGAATCTAGAAAAGAAAGAAAATCTCGCAGCAATTATTACGAATGACCCACCAATCACACCTGAGGCTAGGCACCAAAACAAGCAAGTTTCCCAAAATATGGCCACCAATCAGGAAAGCATTAATGAAGAGCAAAATGGTAACTCCTTTCGGCCATGGATGATTGTGAAGAGATATCAAAGAAGGAATAAAACCAAAGCTGATTCTTCAGAGAAGGAAAGAAAGGAAGGTTTCCAAAATTCAAGGTTTCACATCCTTGCAGAGGCAAATCAAGAAGATAATCATTCCAATGAAGAGCTATCCTCAAATGGGACCCAAGCTATTAATTCAGGAGATAACAAGGACGCATGTCCAGCAGAACCTAGCAAAAAAACAACAATAAATCAAAATCTCAGAAACAGAAATACTCACCATATACAAAAAAAATCAACAGAGACAAAAAAGCTCCATTCCTATCATTAAAGAAAAGTATATAGCAATAAGTAAGAAAATAACACCTGCTGCTAAGCAAGTTAAGCAGTTCATTCAAAAGACCAATATCATCCAAAACATCCCCAAAAATTAGGATAAAGATAAAATTATAGAAGCACACCAAAGCAACCATGAAGCTTCCCAAAAGAATAAAAAAGGCAAGAAAAAAATTCATGATGAATATTGGAGGCAATTTTCTTACCTAAACAAGGAGATTACTAAAGTTGAGTATGTGCAACCAACTCTCTTAGGGGGTTCTTTAGATCATATATACAACTAAAGCGCTCATCACTAGTATCATAGGAGGTGGGTATAATAATGAGGTTGGTAAGGAAGAAGGGAATAAACCTCCAGAGCCAAGCGAGTCCAGCTCCAAAAGGGAGGACAAAAACATGAAAGAACTTTATCTCCAAAAGGGAGAAGTCATTTACCAGAATGTAGAGATGGACGTTCAAGCCGTCAACAGCAAGCCAAATGAGGTTCAGTGAATCCTTTTCTTTAACGGAGTTTTTTTGAAATTGTTTCCATCATAGTTTTTCTCATGAATATTTTAATTTGGAATCGTAGAGGGGTGTCTGCTAAAGGATTCCCCATTATTATTAAAGATTTAACCTATCGGTATAATCTGAATTTGTGTGTCCTCCTTAAAACTCATGTTTCAGGATCTAAAGATGAGGTGATTATCCACAAGCTAGGTTTTGAATCTTGGTGTAGAAGCGAAGCTAAAGGTTTTGCAGGAGGCATTTGGTGCCTTTGGAACAAGAAAGAGTGGAATATCGAACTTCTAGAAGTCCATAAGCAATTTATCCATCTGAATATCAAAGACAACAAAAATCGAAACTGGTACTACACTTGTGTCTACGACAGCCCACAACCTGGGACCCGGAGTAGCCTCTGGGAGGAGTTAGAAAATTTCGCAACGACTATCCAAGAACCTTGGTGCATTGGCGGGAATTTTAATTCTACCATTTTCCTTGAAGAAACAGGGGGCAGTTTCAATCTTTCTCAAGACTCAAGAAGATTCCAAGAGTATATTCAGAATTGTGGCCTAAAGGACCTAGGTTTTTCAGGGCTCCCTTTCACCTGGCAGAAGAATAGAGTCAAACGAAGACTGGACCAGCTTCTTTCCAACTTGGATTTCAATGATCTCTTCCCATAAGCCGGTGTTAAACATCTCCCTAAGTTAAAATCTGACCATATTCCCATCATTTTGAACTTCAATAACTTAGAGACGAGAAGAAGAGATAAACCTTTCAGGCTCCTTGCACCTTAGCTCCTTCATGAAGGCTACCAAAGATTAGTAAAAAATAGTTGGATCAAGCAGGGATGTCTTGTCTCTAATATAAATAATTTTACGGATAAAGCTAAGATTTGGAATAAAGAGGTTTTCGGTCACATCTTTAGAAAGAAGCAAAGAATCCTCCTTAGATTTGATGGAATGAACCAAAGTTTCTCTTTTAACAATAACCCATTTCTAGAGAAACTCCATAACGACCTTTGGAGGGAATACGAAAGGATTGTTATTCAAGAAGAGAGCTATTGGATGCAGATGTCTAGGTGTAATATCATCAATTTTGAGGACAAGAACTCTAAATACTTTTATCAAAAAGCAAATGGGAGAAGAAGAAGGAACTATGTCATTCACTCAAGAACAATGAAGGAGAATAGATTGACGATGTGGAAGAACTCAAACACTTGGTGTATCCTTTTTTAAATCTTTATATGCTCCTGATAATTACTCTTTTGTGTTTCCTAACTTTTCTATTGCAGGTAAATTTCCTAGAGTGGCAAAAGATGACCTTGTCCACTGGTGCACGAAATTATGATCATCAACAATGGCGCCAAAGACTTGGAGCTCTCAAACATGAATCACACTTTATCACAATTCTGCACAACTAATCAGCAAGTGCACTGGGTCGTCCAAGTAATACCTTACGTGAGTAAGGGTCGATCCCACGGAGACTGTCGGCTTGAAGCAAGCTATGGTCATCTTGTAAATCTCAGTCAGGCGGATTCAAGTGGTTATGGAGAATTGATAATTAAAAGATAAACATAAAATAGAATAAAGATAGAGATACTTATGTAATTCATTGGTAGGAATTTCAGATAAGCGTATGAAGATGCTTTGTTCCTCCTAAACTTCTGCTTTCATATTGCCTTCATCCAATCATTCATACTCCCTTCCATGGCAAGCTTTATGTTGGGCATCACCGTTGTCAATGGCTACTTCCCGTCCTCTCAGTGAAAATGTTCCAAATGCGCTGTCACCGCACGGCTAATCATCTGTCGGTTCTCGATCATGTTGGAATAGGATCCATTGATCCTTTTGCGTCTGTCACTACNNGTTCATAGGTGAGAATGATGATGAGTGTCATGGATCATCACATTCATCAAGTTGAAGAATGAATGAATATCTTAGAGAAGAAGCAGGCGTGAATTGAATAGAAGAACAATAGTAATTGTATTAATTCATGAAGAACAGTAGAGCTCCACACCTTAATCTATGGTGTGTAGAAACTCCACCGTTGAAAATACATAAGAACAAGGTTCAGGCATGGCCGTGAGGCCATCCTCCCAAAACGTGATCAAGAGATCAAAAGTATATACCTCTATATCTAAATACAATAGAAAAAGGTCCTATTTATAGAAAACTAGTAGCCTAGGGTTACAGAAATAAGTAATTAATGCAGAAATCTTCTTCCAGGCCTACTTGGTGTGTGTTTGGGCTGAGCATTGAAGCTTCCATGTGTAGAGACTTTTCTTGGAGTTAAACGCCAGCTTTTGTGCCAGTTTGGGCGTTTAACTCCAGCTTTTATGCCAGTTCTGGCGTTTTGATGCCAGAATTTCTATGTTGACTTTGAACGCCGGTTTGGGCCATCAAATCTTAGGCAAAGTATGGACTATTATATATTGTTGGAAAGCCCAGGATGTCTACTTTCCAACGCAATTAAGAGCGCTCCAAGTTGGCTTCTGTAGCTCCAGAAAATCCACTTCGAGTGCAGGGAGGTCAGAATCCAACAGCATCTGCAGTCCTTTTTCAGCCTCTGAATCAGATTTTTGCTCAGGTCCCTCAATTTCAGCCAGAAAATACCTGAAATCACAGAAAAACACACAAAATCATAGTAAAGTCCAGAAAAGTGAATTTTAAATAAAAACTAATAAAAATATAATAAAAACTGACTAAAATATACTAAAAACATACTAAAAATAATGCCAAAAAGCGTATAAATTATCCGCTCATCATCCACCTAAACAAGAACATCACTTTCGAGGAAGTCAAGCACACAGTTTTCAATATGGGTAGCTGGAAGGCTCCCGGAAGTGATGGACTCCCAGCAAAGTTCTTTCAACATTCCTGGGATACTGTGGCAGACTCCCTAGTAAGTTGGATTCAAATGATTTTTAGGAACCCAGAAAACATTGCTAGAGTGAACCAGACTCTTATCTCTATTATTCCTAAAGTTCCTTCCTCGGAGAACTTTGCCCAGTTCAGACCGATCAGCCTATGTAACGTTTGCTATAAGATCGTTACCAAGGTGATAGCTGAAAGGATTAAGCCGACCCTAGGGGCTATCGTGTATAATACTCAAGCAAGCTTCATCCCAGGAAGGGTTAGCGCAGACAATATCTTAGTCGTACAAGAGGTGATACATAAGATGAGGACCAGAAATGGAGGAAAAGGTCTTATGGCGATTGAGATAGACCTGAAAAAGGCGTATGATCGACTCAACTAGGGATTCGTCATTGACACTCTTCAAGACATTGGCATCCCGGATAATATTGTAAACATTATTTATCATTGCATTTCCTCTCCAACTATGAACTTGCTTTGGAATGGGTTTCATTCAGAAACTTTCATCCTGACTAGAGGCATAAGAAAAGGAGATCCCTTATCCGCCTACCTTTTTGTCTTGTGTATTGAAAGGCTTTCCCATTTAATTAACTCCTTGGTTGAAAAAAAATTCGAAACCTATCACTTTATCCAGAAATGGGCCTCAATTATCACATCTCTGTTTTGCAGAGGATCTCGTTTTCTTTGCTCAAGCAAATAAAGCTCAAGTCCAAATCATTAATAAGGCTTTGAGTATTTTCTGTGAAACTTTGATAAACCACTATTTTATGGTTTATTTTGTGCTCAATTGAGTGGATTTTATCAACTCTTTACCCACTTATTCATACTATTTGCATGGTTTTACATTTGCCTTCCTAATTATGTGCTTTGATTGAAAAAATGCTTCTTTGGCCTTAAGTTCCCTATGTTTAAATCCTCTCTTATTTCCATTAGATGCCTTGATATGTGTGTTAAGTAATTTCAGAGATTACAGGACAGGAATGGCTCAGAGGATGGAAAGGAAGCATGCAAAAGTGGAAGGAATACAAGAAGTTGGAGAAATTGCTAAGCTGTCCAGTCTGACCTCTTGACACTCAAATGGTTATAACTTTAGCTACAGAGGTCCAAATGATGCGATTCTAGTTGCGTTGGAAAGCTAACGTCTGGGGCTTCGATTTGATATATAATATGTCATAGTTGCCCTGACGCTAGGTTACGCGGTCGCATGATCCACGCGGACACATCGTAGTGACGAAAAACCAGCGTGGCAGATTTCGCAACCAGCGATTTCTGGGCTGTTTCTGACCCAGTTTTCGACCCAGAAAGCACAGATTAGAGGCTATAAAGTGGGGAAATGCATCCATTCATAAAGAAAAGCATTCGCATTCACAATTTTAGGAGTAGATGTAGTTTTTAGAGAGAGAGGTTCTCTCTTCTCTCTTAGGATTAGGATTTAGGATTTCTCTTAGTTTTAGGAGTGACTCTCAATCCCAGGTTCAATGTTCTTCTACTTTTATTTATTCTATTATTTTATTTTAGTTTTTTAATGTTGGTTTATGAACTCCATGTTAGAATTGATTTCTTTATTTAATATAATTTGAGGTATTTCAGACTTATGATTGCTCTCTTTAATTTATTAATGTTCTTTGTTTATCCAAATTATTTTTATTCAAGTAGAATTTTTTCCCTTTTGGCTTTGGTTGAGTCATTGGAGACACTTGAGTTATCAAACTCATTGTTGATTGAAAATTAGATTTCTTCATTTCATTAATTCAAGTTCCAATAACTCTAGCCTTTCCCAAGGAAAGACTAGGACCTGAGGAATTAAAATTAATTCATCCAATTAACTTACCTTCATAGTTAGAGGTTAACAAAGTGGGAGAAAAATCCAATTCTCATTACAATTGATAAGGATAACCAGGATAGGACTTCCAGTTTTCATACCTTGCCAAGAGTCTAATTTATAGTTATTTATTTATTTTATTCTTCTTATCATTCAACATACTGCTTTCTTACTTTCAAAATCCCCAATTTACAAAACTCATAACCAATAATAAGAACATACCTCCCTGCAATTCCTTGAGAAGACGACCCAAGGTTTAAATACTCGGTTATCAATTTTAAAGGGGTTTGTTACTTGTGACAACCAAAACTTTTGTAAGAAAGGTTGATTGCTTGATTTAGTAACTATACTTGCAATGAGAGTTTACTATAACCTCTAAACCATCAATCTTCAGTTCTTCAAAATGGCGCCGTTGCCGGGGAATTGCAAACGTGTGCCTTATTATTGGTTATTGTAAATATTTTCTTTTTACCTTTTTATTTGTTTTTGTTTTTATTTTTGCTTTTTTCATAAATTAAGAGGTTATTGGTTTTTATTTAGATTTTTTTCAAAAATTTTTTCAAAAATTTAGTTATCTTATCTTATTTCAAAAATCAAATTTCAAAATTCAAATTTAAAAATTTTCAAAATTCAATTTTAAATTTTTTTTTTCAAATTTCAAATCTCAAAATTCAAAATTCAAATTTCAAAAATTTAAAATTCAAATTTCAAAATTCAAATTTTAAAAATTTTCAAATTTCAAATTTCAAAATTTAATTTTCAAATTCAAAATTTAAATAACCTTTTAATTTAAATTTGTTTTTATTTTTATTTTTAATTTTTATTTGATACTATGAACTCTCACCCCTTTGGCTATGAGTCTGGTTACAATTATGTTGCAGGAAGAAGAATTACAATGAGAACATGCATCAAGGTTGGAACAATCAAAGATGGGAGGAGCCACAAGGATTTGATCAATCCTCATGGCAATAACCACCTCCAATGGACTATCAACAACCACCACCATATGCCTATGAACCCTTTCCTCAACATGACTTTGGACCACCATACTCACAAGCCTCTTTCCACCATTCACCTCCATATGATCCTAACCCACATCCACCATACCAACCACTTTATGAGCCAAATGAACCATACACAGAACCACCACCTTTCCAACACAACTACTCTCATGAACCACCACCTCAATATTCACCATCTCCATATCATTATCAAGATGAACCACATTCCTATTATGAACCCTCTCTCCCAACCAATGAATCCTCATATCCACCCCAACCTCCAATAGATGACAGATTTCGTGTTATTCTTCAAAGGCAAGAAAGGATGAATAAGAGTGTGCTAAATTTCACGGCCGCCTTAGGCGAGTTCGTAAATATAATAGCTTCTCAATATCTGAGCACTCAAAGAACTCCCATGGCTACATGTGGAGAATCAAAAGAAGAGCAAAGCATGAAGGAGACACTAGACACTTCGGTGGACAATGAGGAACATGGCTTTGTATTGGAACAAGTGGAGGAAGCCATAACAGTTACAGAGGAAGAAGTGGTTGAAGACTTAGGAGATGTTGAACCTCCATGGGAAAGTCAAGACATAGAACCTCCTTTCAAGACGGTTGTAATTGATGTTGAGGAGGGTGTACAACCTCCAAGGCATATCATGGCTAGAGACTTTGAAGAGGTTAACCAAGAGATGGAGATTCAAAAAGAAGAAGCACAACCTCCTATGCCTTTGGTAAGTAGTGCAAAAGAGATTGAATTGGAAGAAAGCTACTAAGAGGAAGAGGTTGATATTGAAGAAACTTGCAAAGAGGTGGAAGTTGTCAAAGGGCACAAGGGAGTAGAGCTTGAAATCACCTTGCCAAAGTTATTGGAGACCCCTCCCCCTAAGTTGCCATCATCCTTCACAACATTCAAGTGGGTAAAATTCATATCCCTTAGCTTTCTAATTCCACTTGAATATGGGCTACTGGAGACGGATGGTCAACTTAGAGCTTTTTGTGGCATTAAGAGTAAGAGGAAGTTGGTCAGTAAGAGTTGTCAAGCAAGGTTCAACATGGTTGTGTGCTCAAAGTTTAAAGGTTGGTGTAAAGCTCAACTGAATGGGTCTAGGAAGTTGTTTGGCCGCTTTAGTGAGAATTCAGATTGCTTGCTACCCGGATGGAATCATAATGATCAATACAAAGACGGGTGTAAAAGCAAAGTTTGGGATCCTGGAGTCTGTTCTGACATTCGGAACACTGGAAGCCTGAGAACCTGTTTAAAACTGCTCAAGGGCTTTACGTGCCTTGTTTGGGATCCTGGAGGCTACTGAAATTACAAACATTGGTGGAGATTCCTGGATGAGTTCAAGCATAAGCCACCATAACAGGGAGCTCACCAAATGTCCAACTTAAGGACTTTAACTAAAAGTGCTAGGTGGGAGACAACCCACCATGGTATGATCGTTTCTTTTTCAATTTTATTTCATGCTGTTTGTTTTTATTTTATTTTAATTTCATTTAACCTAGAATTATTCATAGCATCTACATTAGCATTGCATACTGCATAATTGCATAATTGCATATATATATATATAAAGCACGCACGCGATGCGGCAGCGTCGCTGACGCGTCTACGTCACTAGTGCGTCGGGAAGAAAAGAATTGAACAGAGAGTCATGCGAGAGCGTGGCTGGAGGCGCGCCTTTAGCATAATTTGACCCCACGCGACCGCGTCATGTGGCAAAAGAGCCTCCCACGCGTCCGCGTCACCCACGCGACCGCGTGGCCCTATAAATCGACGTAAAAAGATGTATGGCCGAAAGTTGAGTTGGAATTGGGCTGGACTCATGCTAGAAGCACAAGCCCGACCACGCGAACGCGTGCCCCACGCGTCCGCGTCATTTTTAAAAATGGCCATCCACGCGATCGCGTCAATCACGCGATCGCGTCACCCTAGATTTTGGCAATACTAAGTTTCAAACAAAGAGTTGTGCGAGTGCGAGGCTGCCCTCGCGCCAGTAGCATAAACGTGTCACGCGACCGCGTGACCGACGCGACCGCGTCAATCAGTATAAGTGCAAGTCGCGCGACCGCGTGCCCCACGCGACCGCGTTGATTGCGCCGCACAGCTTTCCTGATTTGCCACTTATCTTATCTTTTCTTCCCCAAAATTTTTATATTACTGATATTCCTTTTGTATTGACATGAACTTACATTGTCTTTCATTACCCACTCTCTTCCCCATTGTTGCAAATTTTGCACCACTGGTATGCCATGGCTTCTATTGTTTTCTCACGTACATGTTGAAGCTTCCATGTAAATGAGACCCTTATCATTTGGCATTAACACCCATATTTTATTTATTTTCTATCTTTTGGGTTACATTTCTTCTTTTTCTCTTCTTTCAGGATGGCCACCAAAGACGAAAAAAGGGAGAAAATTCTAAAAGGGGAGACAAACAAGTCCATCTGCACAATCCTTGAAGAAAAGCATCAGTTGGAACAACCCGTCCACCTGCACATCTCAGCATGCACCGAGGACGGTGCAATCTTTAAGTGTGGGGAGGTCGATACCGATCTCCATGGGTTAGCTATTTTCTTCTTTTCAACACCATTATTTTATTTTCTTTGTTTGTTCATTGTTGCATTTGCATGGTTAATTGCATGTTTATTTGATTTTGTGCTTTTAGTTACTACTTGGATGAAATAATATTTTTTTTTCAATAAATTTTTATAGTATTTCACTAATTTAAATCAAAACTTGTGTTAAATTTGTTTGAAGTTGTAATTGGAACATGGTTTTTGAGCTAAAGAACACACAACCTGTGAGATTTTGAGCTTATTTACATGGTTACATAATTTAACTATAAATTTTTATTCTTGTGTGTTTTCTTCTCTATAATTGCAATCTTTGCTTTGTTCCAATCTATATGTCTATTATTTAATGTATTTACATACTTGCATATGATTGAGGCCATTCTTTGATTTTAGCTCACTTATCCCAAATAAGCCTACCCTTTAAATTACCTTTGTTAGCCACTTTGAGCCTTTTTAATCCCCGTTTGTTCTATATTTTATCACATCACTAGCCTTAAGCGGAAAAAAACAAATTAAAATTCCAATTGAATCTTTGGTTAAGCTTAAGATAGAGATTGTGCATCAACTAAGTGTGGGAAAATTGTGGGAACATGGGTTAATAAGGGAATGTATCATGTCTCTAATTTATTTGAATATTGGGAATTTGGGAACCTACTCATGAAAAACCAAAATAGAAAAATAATGGATACAAAAGTGGGAATTATGGGTAGTTAGGTATGATTTTAAAGTTTTATAGAGTGTATGTATGTTAGGTGAGAACTTAGGTTAGTCAAAGATTCAAATTATAGCTCACTTAGCCATATATATATCCTTACCTTTACCTTAGCCCCATTACAACCCTGAAAAGACCTCATGATGTTTGCATTAGTATGCTAAATATGTGTTGATTGGTTAGATGAAGAACAAAGTTTAGAAAGCATGATTAGAGAAGAGTAGAGTGAATTACCCTATACACTTGAGAGACTAGAGTGATATACACTACCAGTGAGGGTGCAATGCTTGATTCTATGTTCCCTGCTTTCATGAGCTATCTTCTTATAAGTTTACTTGTCTTTTATTGTATAATTTGAATTAGTAAAATCTGATTCATGTTTGTCTTGGAGAACTTATTTATTTTTAACCAAGTAGGTAGAATCATTTTGCATGTAGTTGCATTCATATAGATAGATTGCATTTCATACATTCTACTACTCCTCTTCACCTTTATAGCTTCTCTTGAGCTTAGCATGAGGACATGCTAATGTTTAAGTGTGGGGAGGTTGATAAACCACTATTTTATGGTTTATCTTGTACTCAATTGAGTGGATTTTATCAACTCTTTACCCACTTATTCATACTATTTGCATGGTTTTACATTTGCCTTCCTAAGTATGTGCTTTGATTGAAAAAATGCTTCTTTGGCCTTAAGTTCCCTATGTTTAAATCCCCTCTTATTTCCATTAGATGCCTTGATATGTGTGTGATGAGCGGATAATTTATACGCTTTTTGGCATTATTTTTAGTATGTTTTTAGTAGAATCTGGCTACTTCTAGGGATGTTTTCATTAGTTTTTATGTTAAATTCACATTTCTGGACTTTACTATGAGTTTGTGTGTTTTTCTGTGATTTCAGGTATTTTCTGGCTGAAATTGAGGGACTTGAGCAAAAATTAGATTCAGAGGTTGAAGAGGGACTGCTGATGCTGTTGGATTCTGACCTCTCTGCACTCAAAATGGATTTGCTGGAGCTACAGAACTCAAAATGGCGCGCTTCCAATTGTGTTGGAAAGTAGACATCCAGGGCTTTCCATCAATATATAATAGTTTATACTTTGCCCAAGTTTAGACGACCAAACTGGCATTCAACGCCAGCTCTCTGCCCAATTCTGGCGTCCAGCGCCAGAAACAAGTTACAAAGTGGAGTTCAACGCCCAAACTGGCACAAAAGCTGGCGTTCAACTCCAAGAACAAGAATGACCTCTCCACGTGTAGACTTCAAGCTCAGCCCAAGCACACACCAAGTGGGCCCCGGAAGTGGATTTATGCATCAATTACTTACTTCTGTAAACCCTAGTAGCTAGTTTATTATAAATAGGACCTTTTACTATTGTATTAGATATCTTTGAACATCTTTTGATCATTTTTAGATCTCTAGACCTCCATGGGAGGCTGGCCACTCGGCCATGCTTACCCTCTATTCAATTATGTATTTTTCAACGGTAGAGTTTCTACACTCCATAGATTAAGGTGTGGAGCTCTGCTGTCCCTCAAAGATTAATGCAAAGTACTACTGTTTTCTATTCAATTCATCTTATTTCGCTTCTAAGATATTCATTTGTATTTCAACCTGAATGTGATGAACGTGACAATCAGTGCTGTGATAGAGCATTTGGACCATTTTCACAAGAGGATGGGATGCAGCCATTGACAAGGGTGATGCCTCCAGATGATTAGCCGTGCTGTGATAGAGCATTTGGACCATTTTCACAAGAGGAGGGGATGTAACCATTGACAACGGTGATGCCCTTGCATAAAGCCAGCCATGGAAAGGAGTAAGATTGATTGGATGAAGACAGCAGGAAAGCAGAGGTTCAGAGGAACGAATGCATCTCTATACGCTTATCTGAAATTCTAACCAATGAATTACATAAGTATTTCTATCCCTATTTTATGTTTACTTCTTATTTAAGTTCGAAAACTCCATAACCTTTTATATCCTCCTGACTGAGATTTACAAGGTGACCATAGCTTGCTTCATACCAACAATCTCCGTGGGATCGACCCTTACTCACGTAAGGTTTATTACTTGGACGACCCAGTGCACTTGCTGGTTAGTTGTATCGAAGTTGTGACAAATTATGAATTGAGATTAGAGCACCAAGTTTTTGGAGCCATTACCAGAGATCACAATTTCGTGCACCAAGTTTTTGGCGCCATTGCCGAGGATTGTTCGAGTTTGGACAACTGACGGTTCATCTTGTTGTTCAGATTAGGTAATTTTCTTTTTGTTTTCTTTTCAAAAATTTTTCAAAAATCTTTCAAAAATTTCTCCTTTGTTTTCGAAAAAAAAATATTTTAAAATAAAAATGTTTTCAAAAATATATTTTTCTTCATAATTTTTAAGAATGAATTCTAGTGTTTCATGAAACATGTTGAATCCTATCTGGCTGTAAAGCCATACACAAACTGCTTTGGGATTGGTCTTCAACTAATCACCTCAATGGATGTAATTTACATACTAAAGCTTGCTGGCTATTAAGCCATGCCTGACCCTTTGATTGGAGCTTTAGACTAAAGAGCATAAGATTCCTGGAATTCATATTAAAAATTTTGGAATCCTTATTTTTCTTTTTCAAAATGATTTTCGAAAAAAATTAAAAGAAAATACAAAAAAATTCATAAAATCATAAAAATCAAAAATATTTTTGTGTTTCTTGTTTGAGTCATGTGTCATGTTATAAGTTTGGTGTCAATTGCATATTCATCTTGCATTTTTCGAAAATTCATGCATTCATAGTGTTCTTCATGATCTTCAAGTTGTTCTTGGTAAGTCTTCTTGTTTGATCTTGATGTTTTCTTGTTTTGCATCTTTTCTTGTTTTTCATGTGCATTTTTGCATTCATAGAGTCTATACATGAAAAATTTTTAAGTTTGGTGTCTTGCATGTTTTCTTTGCATAAAAAAATTTTTTCAAAAATAAGTCTTGATGTTCATCATGACATTCAAAGTGTTCTTGGTGTTCATCTTGACATTCATAGCATTCTTGCATGCATTCATTGTTTTGATCCAAAATTTCCATACATTGAGCATTTTTAGTATTTTTCTCTCTCATCATAAAAATTTAAAAAATCAAAAAAATATCTTTTCCTTTTTCTCTCTCTAAAATTTCGAAAATTAGATTTTACTTTTTCAAAATTTTTTTAAAATCTAGTTGTTTCTTATGAGTCAAATCAAATTTTCAATTTAAAAATCTCATCTTTTTCAAAATCTTTTTTAAAAATCAAATCTTTTTCACTTTTCTTATTTATTTTCGAAATTTTTTTAAAAATATTTTTCAAAAATCTTTTTCTTAATTTTATCACATAATTTTCGAAAATAACATCATCAATTAATGTTTTGATTCAAAAATTTCAAGTTTGTTACTTACTTGTTAAGAAAGATTCAAACTTTGAGTTCTAGAATCATATCTTGTGATTTCTTGTGAATCAAGTCATTAATTGTGATTTTAAAAATCAAATCTTTTTCAAAACTAATTTCAATCATATCTTTTCAAAAATATCTTCTTATCTTATTTTTTTTAAAATTTGATTTTTAAAATATTTTTTCTAACTTCTCATCTTCTTATCTTTTCAAAATTAATTTTCAAATTTGTTTCAACTAACTAACTTTTAGTTTGTTTCTTATCTTTTTCAAAACTACCTAACTAACTCTCTCTCTCTAATTTTCGGAAATATCTTCCCTCTTTTTTCAAAATTTCTTTTTAATTAGACTAATTATTTTATTTTTTATTTGAATTTTTGAAAAATTACTAATTTTTTTTCAAAAAAACTATTTTCGAAAATCACTAACTCTTTTTCAAAAATAATTTTCGAAAATATTACAACAATCCAGCAAGCACCTTTCAAAAATTTTCGAACATGAAGAGGAGATGGCAGCCAAAAATAATAATAATGCTAGGAGGATGCTTGGTGACTTTACTGCACCTAATTCCAATTTACATGGAAGAAGCATCTCCATCCCCACCATTGGAGCAAACAAAAGAAGGTGAATCTCTCTATGAAGCTTGGGAAAGATACAAGCAGCTGACCAAAAAGTGTCCTTCTGACATGCTTTCAGAATGGACCATCCTGGATATATTCTAGGATGGTTTATCTGAGTTATCAAAGATGTCATTGGATACTTCTGCAGGTGGATCCATTCACCTAAAGAAAACGCATGCAGAAGCTCAAGAACTCATTGACATGGTTGTTAATAACCAGTTCATGTACACTTCTGAGAGGAATCCTGTGAGTAATGGGACGCCTATGAAGAAGGGAGTTCTTGAAATTGATACTCTGAATTCCATATTGGCTCAGAATAAAATATTGACCCAGCAAGTCAATATGATTTCTCAGAGTCTGAATGGAATGCAAGCTGCATCCAACAGTACTCAAGAGGCATCTTCTGAGGAAGAAGCTTATGATCTTGAGAACCCTGCAATAGCAGAGTTAAAATACCTGGGTGAACCATATGGAAACACTTACAATCCATCATGGAGAAATCACCCAAATCTCTCATGGAAGGATCAAAAGCCTCAACAAGGCTTTAATAGTAATG
>NC_029790.2:94680159-94684139 GCF_000816755.2 Arachis ipaensis
TCCAAAAGGTCCAAAAGGAGAGTGCAAGGCCATTGAATTAATTACCATGGCCGAACCCACAAGAGAGGAGAAAGACGTGAATCCCAAGGAGGAAGACCTTCTGGGACGTCCAGTGATCAATAAGGAGCTTCCCTCTGAGGAACCTAAGGAATCTGAGACTCATCTAAAGACCATAGAGATTCCATTGAACCTTCTTATGCCATTCATGAGCTCTGATGAGTATTCCTCTTTTGAAGAGAATGAGGATGTTACTGAAGAGTAAGCTGCCAAGTTCCTTGGTGCAATCATGAAGCTAAATGCCAAATTATTTGGTATTGAAACTTGGGAAGATGAACCTCCCTTGTTCACCAATGAAATAAGTGATCTGGATCAACTGATATTGCCTCAGAAGAGACAGGATCCTGGAAAGTTCATAATACCTTGTACCATAGGCACCATGATCTTTAAGGCTCTGTGTGACCTTGGTTCAGGAATAAACCTCATGCCCCTCTCTGTAATAGAGAAACTGGGAATCTATGGGGTGCAAGCTGCTAAAATCTCATTAGAGATGGCAGACAATTCAAGAAAACAGGCTTATGGACAAGTAGAGGACGTGTTAGTAAAGGTTGAAGGCCTTTACATCCCTGCTGATTTCATAGTCCTAGATACTGGGAGGGATGAAGATGAATCCATCATCTTAGGAAGACCCTTCCTAGCCACAGCAAGAGCTGTGATTGATGTGGACAGAGGAGAATTGATCCTTCAATTAAATGAGGACAACCTTGTGTTTACAACTCAAGGATCTCTCTCTGCATCCATGGAGAGGAAGCATAAAGAGCTTCTCTCAAAATAGAGTCAACCAGAGCCCCCACAGTCAAACTCTAAGTCTGGTGTTGGGAGGCCACAACCAAACTCTAAGTTTGGTGTTGAACTCCCATATCCAAACTCTAAGTTTGGTGTTGGGGAGTCTCAACAATGCTCTGAACATCTGTGAGGCTCTATGAGAGCCCACTGTCAAGCTATTGACATTAAAGAAGCGCTTGTTGGGAGGCAACCCAATTTTTATCTATCTAATTATATTTTTCTTAGTTATATGTCTTTATAGGTTCATGATCATGTGGAGTCACAAAATAAATATAAAAATTGAAAACGGAATAAAAAACAGCAGAAGAAAAATCACACCCTGGAGGAAGCACCTGCCTGGCGTTCAACGCCAGAACAAAGCATGGTTCTGGCGCTGAACGCCCAAAAATGGGCAGTATCTGGGCGCTGAACGCCCAAAATGGGCAGCATCTGAGCGCTGAACGCCAGAATTGCACCCTGGAGAAGAGCTGGCGCTGAACGCCCAGAACAAGCATGGTTCTGGCATTCAACGCCAGAAATGGGCAACAAATGGGCGTTGAGCGCCCAGAGTTGTGTGCAAGGGCATTTTTTTACATGCCTAATTTGGTGCAAGGTTGTAAATCTTTGAACACCTCAGGATCTGTGGACCCCACAGGATCATCTCAAGATCTGTGGACCCCACAGGATCCCCACCTACCTCCACTCACTCTCTTCTCTCTTCTCAATCATCCTCTATTCCCAATAAACACTCTTCAATTCAAAATCAATTTTCCACCCAAACCCACCCATATGGCCGAATCTTAACCCCCCCTCCCTTCCCTATAAAGAGCCTTCCATTCTTCTTCATTTTCACACAACATCTTTCCTCTTTCCCTTCTTGGCCGAAACACACCTCCCCCCTCTTCTCCATATTTTCTTCTTCTTCTTCATCTAATTCTTTCTTCTCTTGCTTGAGGGTGAGCAACATTCTAAGTTTGGTGTGGTAAAAGCATAAGCTTTTTGTTTTTCCATTACCATTGATGGCACCCAAGACCAGAGAATCCTCTAGAAAAAGAAAAGGGAAGACAAAAGCTTCCACCTCCGAGTCATGGGAGATGGAAAGATTCATCTCCAAAGCTCATCAAGACCACTTCTATGATGTTGTGGCCAAGAAGAAGGTGATCCCCGAGGTCCCTTTCAAACTCAAAAGAAATGAGTATCCGGAGATCCGACATGAAATTCAAAGAAGAGGTTGGGAAGTTCTAACAAATCCCATCCAACAAGTCGGCATCCTAATGGTTCAAGAGTTCTATGCCAATATATTGATCACCAAAAACCATGATCAAAGTAAGAACCCGGATCCAAAGAACTATGTTACAATGGTTCGGGGAAAATACTTGGATTTTAGTCTGGAAAATGTGAGGTTGGCGTTTAACTTGCCTATGATGCAAGGAGATGCACGCCCCTACACTAGAAGGATCAACTTTAATCAAAGGTTGGACCAAATCCTCATGGACGGTTCCTCAAGAAGGAAACGCCACCATCACTAAGGTGGACTCATTCCTTGTTCTTACATTCTCTGTTTTTCGTTTTCTATGCTAAGTACTTATCTATGTTTGTGTCTTCATTACATGATCATTAGTAGTTAGTAACTATGTCTTAAAGTTATGAATGTCCTATGAATCCATCACCTCTCTTAAATGAAAAAAAATGTTTTAATTCAAAAGAACAAGAAGTACACGAGTTTCGAATTTATCCTTGAACTTAGTTTAATTATATTGATGTGGTGACAATGCTTCTTGTTTTCTGAATGTATGCTTGAACAGTGCATATGTCTTTTGAAGTTGTTGTTTAAGAATGTTAAAAATGTTGGCTCTTGAAAGAATGATGACAAGGAGACATGTTATTTGATAATCTAAAAAATCATAAAAATGATTCTTAAAGCAAGAAAAAGCAGCAAAGAACAAAGCTTGCAGAAAAAAAAAATTAGGCGAAAAAAATAGAAAGAAAAAGAAAAAGCAAGCAGAAAAAGCCAAAAGCTCTTAAAACCAAGAGGCAAGAGCAAAAAGCCAATAACCCTTAAAACCAAAAGGCAAGGGCAAATAAAAAGGATCCCAAGGATTTGAGTATCAGTGGATAGGAGGGCCTAAAGGAATAAAATCCTGGTCTAAGCGGCTAAACCAAGCTGTCCCTAACCTTGTGCTTGTGGCGTGAAGGTGTCAAGTGAAAACTTGAGACTGAGCGGTTAAAGTCAAGGTCCAAAGCAAAAAAAGAGTGTGCTTAAGAACCCTGGATTAGGGATGTTTTCATTAGTTTTTATGTTAAATTCACATTTCTGGACTTTACTATGAGTTTGTGTGTTTTTCTGTGATTTCAGGTATTTTCTGGCTGAAATTGAGGGACTTGAGCAAAAATCAGATTCAGAGGTTGAAGAAGGACTGCTGATGCTGTTGGATTCTAACCTCCCTGCACTCAAAATGGATTTTCTGGAGCTACAAAACTCAAAATGGTGCGCTTCCAATTGCGTTAAAAAGTAGACATCCAGGGCTTTTCAGAAATATATAATAGTCTATACTTTGCCCAAGTTTAGACGATGCAAACTGGCATTTAACGCCAGATCTCTGCCCAATTCTAGCGTCCAGCGCCAGAAACAAGTTACAAAGTGGAGTTCAATGCCCAAACTGGCACAAAAGCTGGCGTTCAACTCCAAGAACAAGAATGACCTCTCCACGTGTAGACTTCAAGCTCAGCCCAAGCACACACCAAGTGGGCCCCGGAAGTGGATTTATGCATCAATTACTTACTTCTGTAAACCCTAGTAGCTAGTTTATTATAAATAGGACCTTTTACTATTGTATTAGACATCTTTGAACATCTTTTGATCATTTTTAGATCTCTAGACCTCCATGGGAGGCTGGCCACTCGGCCATGCTTACCCTCTATTCACTTATGTATTTTTTAACGGTAGAGTTTCTACACTCCATAGATTAAGGTGTGGAGCTCTGCTGTCCCTCAAAGATTAATGTAAAGTACTACTGTTTTCTATTCAATTCAACTTATTCTGCTTCTAAGATATTCATTCGCACTTCAACCTGAATGTGATGAACGTGACAATCATCATCATTCCCTACGAATGCGTGCCTGACAACCACTTCCGTTCTACATTAGATTGAATGAGT
>NC_029790.2:94684208-94725385 GCF_000816755.2 Arachis ipaensis
TCTTAATCAGAATCTTCGTGGTGTAAGCTAGATTGATGGCGGCATTCATGAGAATCCAGAAAGTCTAAACCTTGTCTGTGGTATTCCGAGTAGGATTCTGGGATTGAATGGCTGTGATGAACTTCAAACTCACGAGTGCTGGGCGTAGTGACAGACGCAAAAGGATGGGGAATCCTATTCCAGCATGATCGGGAACCTCAGATGATTAGCCGTGCTGTGACAGAGCATTTGGACCATTTTCACAAGAGGAGGGGATGTAACCATTGACAACGGTGATGCCCTTGCATAAAGCCAGCCATAGAAAGGAGTAAGATTGATTGGATGAAGACAGCAGGAAAGCAGAGGTTCAGAGGAATGAATGCATCTCTATACGGTTATCTGAAATTCTAACCAATGAATTACATAAGTATTTCTATCCCTATTTTATGTTTACTTCTTATTTAAGTTCGAAAACTCCATAACCTTTTGTATCCGCCTGACTGAGATTTACAAGGTGACCATAGCTTGCTTCATACCAACAATCTCCGTGGGATCGACCCTTACTCACGTAAGGTTTATTACTTGGACGACCCAGTGCACTTGCTGGTTAGTTGTATCGAAGTTGTGACAAATTATGAATTGAGATTAGAGCACCAAGTTTTTGGAGCCATTACTAGAGATCACAATTTCGTGCACCAGTGTGTTAAGTGATTTCAAAGATTACAGGGCAGGAATGGCTCAGAGGATGGAAAGGAAGCATGCAAAAGTAGAAGGAATACAAGAAGTTGGAGAAATTGCTAAGCTGTCCAGTCTGACCTCTTCGCACTCAAACGGCAATAACTTTAGCTACAGATCTCCAAATGATGCGGTTCTAGTTGCGTTGGAAAGCTAACGTCCGTGGCTTCCATTTGATATATAATATGTCATAGTTTCCCTGATGCTAGGCGACGCGGTCGCGTGATTTACGTGGATGCATCACAGTGACGAAAAACCAGCATGGCAGATTTCGCAACCAGCGATTTCTGGGCTATTTTTGACCCAGTTTTCGGCTCAGAAAGCACAGATTAGAGGCTATAAAGTGGAGGAATACATCCATTCATAAAGACAAGTATTCACATTCACAATTTTAGGAGTAGATGTAGTTTTTAGAGAGAGAGGTTCTCTCCTCTCTCTTAGGATTAGGATTTAGGATTTCTCTTAGTTTTAGGAGTGACTCTCAATCCCAGGTTCAAAGTTCTTCTACTTTTATTTATTCTATTATTTTATTTTAGTTTGTTAATGTTGGTTTATGAACTCCATGTTAGAATTGATTTCTTTATTTAATATAATTTGAGGTATTTCAGACTTATGATTGCTCTCTTTAATTTATTAATGTTCTTTGTTTATCCAAATTATTTTCATTCAAGTAGATTTTTTTCCCTTTTGGCTTTGGTTGAGTCATTGGAGACACTTGAGTTATCAAACTCATTGTTGATTGAAAATTGGATTTCTTCATTTCATTAATTCAAGTTCCAATAACTCTAGCATTTCCCAAGGAAAGACTAGGACTTGAGGATTCAAAATTAATTCATCCACTTAACTTACCTTCATAGTTAGAGGTTAACAAAGTGGGAGAAAAATCCAATTCTCATTACAATTGATAAGGATAACCAGGATAGGACTTCCAGTTTTCATACCTTGCCACGAGTCTAATTTATAGTTATTTATTTATTTTATTCTTCTTATCATTCAACATACTGCTTTCTTACTTTCAAAACCCCCAATTTACAAAACTCATAACCAATAATAAGAACATACCTCCCTGCAATTTCTTGAGAAGACGACCCGAGGTTTAAATACTCAGTTATCAATTTTAAAGGGGTTTGTTACTTGTGACAACCAAAACTTTTGCAAGAAAGGTTGATTGCTTGGTTTAGTAACTATACTTGCAACGAGAGTTTACTATAACCTCTAAACCATCAATCTTCAGTTCTTCAAGCTTCCGGTCAGAAAGTCAGTCTCAGCAAGTCTTGAGTGTTCTTCTCTAAGAATGTCAACCATAATATTAGAGCAGAGCTCAGCAGAGACCTTGTTATTCCCTAACCAACAACCTAGGAAAGTAACTCGGAGTACCCCTTATTCATGAAAAGTGCGAAAAGCAACACTTTTAGCCGATCATTGACAAGATACACGCCAAGCTGTCCAGTTGGAGTATGATGACCTTCTCATTAGTAGGAAGGATCACTCTTGTTCAATCCGTCCTCTCAATGATACAAAGTTATACTATGCAGACTATGAAGATGCCTAAGGAAGTTTGTAATCAAATTGACAAGATTTCTAGAGATTTTTTTGGAGGTCAGACGCAGGAGATAAAAAGATCCATCTTATCAATTGGGATTCTATTTGCAAGCCTAAAGAGTTGGGAGACCTAGGTTTGCATAAGGCTCAAGAAACAAACAACCTTTATCTCATGAAATTAGCGTGGGGTTTAGTCTATAATGACCAAGCACTTTGGGTAAAGGTTATGAATATTAAGTATGGCTGTGGTGATAGCCCTATCCCCAAGGTGGCTAAGAGATTAAACTACTCGAATGCATGGAGAGGGATTGTTAAAGTTTGGGACCACTTTCAACACAATCTTGTTTGACGAATTGGCGACAGTAAAAGCATTAAGATCTGGAAAAGTCACTGGATCCCTGGTATTGAAAATCTTAGTGAGTTATCGTTCAGTCAAATTAGCGATGATAGGGATAACAAAACCCTGGAGGCCTATGCTACGGATGATGGTTGCTGGGATTTGGAAAAATTATCTCAAGCCCTCCCAAATAAGGTTGTTGACATGATACGTACTTTGAAATCTCCAAACCACTCCCTAAGTCGAGACTCTATCAGTTGGCTACCGGAACCACATGGAAGCTTTTATATTAATTCAGCTTATAAGGCTTATTATGTGGAAGACACAAATCCTGATCAGATTAGATTATGCTGGAAAGTCAAAGTGCCTCAAAGACTAAAGACTTTTTATTGGTTATTAAGTCACAACGATCTATTAACTAATGCCAAGAGAAGGAACCGAGGACTTACTGATAATGGGTGCTACCACAGATGCCCAGATCAAGATGAGAGTCTGCTCCATATTCTGAGGGACTGTCCTTTTTCCCGAAGTATTTGGATTAGCATCTCAAACAGAGATCTACACGACTCGTTTTTTAGCCATTTTGGATAATCTGAATAAGGTCGCTCGCACTAACAGTGGGACTTCATGACCCACCTTCTTCCACACCACATGTAATGTCATATGGAGAAAGAGAAACGATTTAATTTTTCAACAGAAAAACATCCCATTCCAGCAAGTCATTCCTGAAATGAAAGGAGTAGCTAGAAATTATGATGAAGTTCTAGAACTTACTGAGATAAGTAGAATGACTCTGAGAATAACGACGTTAGTTTTGGTTGGGTGGAAACCTCTAGAAAATGGTTGGAGTAAAATTAATATTTATGGATCAGTCCCCCAAGCTTCTGGTTCAAGGGGCTTGCGGTGGAATTATCAGGGATTCTAATGGTCTGGTGTTAACTGGTTTCATGATGAACATTGGCAAGGTAACCATTACAGAAGCAGAATTATGGGCAATTTATTTGGGCCTTAAGATTGCAATTAATATGGGATTTAATAACATTAAGGTAGAATCTGACTCTATCTATGCGGTTAGGTTAATTCAGAGTAGTTCAACATCCCTCCATGGAAGCACGACCCTCATCCGTGCCATCAAAGAGCTTCAAGCCAAGCCAGGAGAGTTCAAAATTGATCATATTTTGAGAGAGGCCAATTTTAGTGCAGACGAGCTTGCTAAACACGCCCATAGCCTACTGGTGGGTCTTCATCAATTCGTTGCTCCATCTCCTTTCATTGCTCATACGCTGGATGCAGATAGAAGGAGCATTGAGTTTGCTAGAGTGATGAGTTAGGTTTTTTTTGTTCTTCTTGGGCCTTATGCCCTCCTTTCCCCATCAAAAATTTTTTTTTTATCTCACTTACGTAATATTTATTTCATGTTTTTTAAAGTGGAATAGTAATTTATTCTAATTTTTTAACACAAATATTTTCAAATTTTATTATAAGTAGATTTAAAAAAATGTCAAATACTTAAATTAATTTATTTAATTGACAAATTTACTCATAACATCCATAAGTTCATACATATAACATCCATAATTTTATATTAATAACATCCATAATGCATACCCATAACATTCATAATTTCATAACATGTTGTCCATAATTAATAAATTTTTACAATTAATATTATCAAATTTTAAATTATGTGTCTTATTGTGTTTTTTAAATTATTATCTCATATATGTACTAATAAGCCATAATTTTAATTAGGGTTAAGTATTGTTTTCGTCCCTAAGGTCTCGGGTGAAAATTAAATTCGTCCCGACCTTTTTTTGTTATTAAAATCATCCTCAATGTTACAAAACGTTATAAAATCATCCTTTTGTCCATAATTAACATTTTTTGGACAATTTTGCCCTTAAACAAAAAAAAATTCTCCCCATCCTCACCACTAATCTCCTGCATCATCAGTCATCACCGCTACCACACCACTCTTTAATCTGAACCCATTACAACTCCACCCCTTCATCCAAACAACACCAACAATGGTAACAGCAACTCAAATACCCTTCATCATCATCTTTCTCCTTTAACCTCCTCACTCTACTGTTTAACATTCTTTTGTCACATGGAATTAGACCATCAATAGCAGCACCAGCAGCCGGCAGCGCCCACGGGTGTGGAGAATATTCCGGCGACGTTGAGCCACAGCGGTAGGTTCATCCAATACAGCATATTTGGGAACATATTCGAAGTCACCGCCAAATACATACCCATTGAGCATTGAGTTCCAAAGTACTAAATCTCTAAGAGGCAATTCCTCAAACACCTCATGTGCATCCATCACCAACCCAAATTTCATATAAGTATTAACCAGAGCACTCCCCACAAGCACATCCAACTCGAATCCAAACTTAAAATAAAAATCCATGAATCTTCTTAACCTCCAAATCCTCCACACAGGCTCTGATCACACACGAGAATGTGTACTTATCTGAAGTGACACCCAGATGGCGCATTCGCTTGTAAACCAAGAAGCTATCCAGGGAAAGCCCATTCCCAACAAATCCAGCAATGACAGCATTGTAGGCGAAGACATTCTTATCAAGATCGGTGGAGTAGTTGAAGACCTTGAAGGCATTTCTCATAATGGTGCACTTCGAGTACTTTTTTTGTTGTTTTTCTGTTCGTTTTAGGTGGGATAGGTGGGGGTGGGGTGGTTTATTTTATTTTTAATATTTTTTATTTTTGTTTAAGGGTAAAATTGTCCAAAAATATTATTTCTTAACAAAAGGATGATTTTTTAACGTTTTGTAACGTTGAGGATGATTTTAATAACAAAAAAAGGTTGGGGACGAATTTGATTTTCACCCCAAATCTTAGGGACGAAAACAGTACTTAATCCTTTTAATTATTTTAATATTTTTTATTTAATATTCATATGTATGCTTATTTATTAATTTTAATATAATGAGTTAATAATTACTTTTAAAAATTTATTTCTCAATTTTTGTTTATATTTTAAAAAATATAAAAAATCAAAATAATATGACAATTCTATTGTCATTAAATTACTACTTTTAAGAGGATCTAATCTAGCCGCCATTAAGCTTTCGCGGTCAATGGCATTATTTAAGATAATATGATAATTCTATTGTCATTAAATTACTAATTTTAAAAATTAATTTTGTAAATGCTACCGATGTCTAAGCTGTTATTAATGAATTTAATATTTTTTTAACTTCTATTTATAAATTTAAATTTTACTATAGGTATCAAGTGCTTTATTAGGATTTTCTAGTGCTCTGTTAGGATTTTTAACAGAGTCTTTGCTGCCGTCAAGGCTACACTATCAACGTTAATTAAATTTTAACACAAATCTCTGACTACTAGTTTGACAAAGATAATCTACGTAATCTGCATGGATGAGGTAAGGAGGGATGAAGATCGGACCGAGGAAGACAACCGAAAAGGAGGTAGGAATATGATTCTGCTGGAAGAGGCAGACATATCAGAAGGTATTAACACTTGCTCCAATAGTCTCTATGGCAGACTCTTTGCTTCCAAAACCTTCTCAGTTGGAACCATGGAGAATGCTTTAAAGGCTATATGGGGAAATCCGGAGGGATTTAGCGTGAGTGACAAAGGAGACAATTACTTCCAATTCTTTTTTAATAAAGAGGTGGATGTCTTGCGTGTTGAACGTGGTTCTCCATGGCTATTCAAGGATTACGTGCTCCATGTCAAGAGATGGAAGGAAGATCAGAACGGTGATGAATAGATTGTTTCCAATTTTCTAGTTTGGATTCAATTTTGGGGTTTGCCAGAATTGTTTAAAACCCTCGAAGTTGGACGTAAATTGGGAGAGAGGCTGGGCACAGTGTTGGAGGTAGGTAAATTTCAGATGAGAGGCAGAGAAACTAGGATTGTAAAGGCCAAGATCAATATTGAAGCTACCAAGAAAGTGAGAGATCAGTTAATTATTGCAGGACCTAATAAAAAGGAGGTAGAGGTGGCATTGCGCTATGAGAGACTTGGAAAGTTCTGTACCTACTGCGCAAAATTGGGGCACGAGGTAAAAAACTGCCATGATCTGCTGAAGGACACAGAGAGTGATAGGGTAAAAGAGGATGACATTGGTGAATGGGTTAAAGCTAGCCAAGTGGGAATAAGAATTAACTCTGAAAGAGAAAGAACATTCAACAACTCAGCCCAGAATCAGAATAAGGCTACTCAACGTAAGAAAAAATCGGTCTTAAACTGCTTATTGGAGGAATTTACAGGGATGTCAATGCAAGAGGAAGAACAAAGTTTGAAACCACAAAATGCTGGCAACAAGGTAGCACCTGAGTCACCTCAATCAGCCAACTCTAGAACAAAATGCATGGAGGTTATCATAGCTGGTCAGTCCAATATCAAGGAGGATGAAGGACAACCTATGCAATTCACTATTGGGCAATGTCTCACAACAGAGGAAGGCAAGAAGTGGAAAAAATTAGCAAGACAAGGTACTGGAGGGTTGGATACTAAAGCTGGATCCAAAAAAAGGTTGATGACTGGTATAGTTGAAGGATCTACAAAGAAAGCAAGAACAGAGGATGAAAATGCAGTTGAACAGGGGATGGAGGGTGCCAGCCTACAAATGGCACCCAAGGCGCCATGAGAACTATAGTTTGGAATTGTCGGGGTTTGGGGAGACCCCTGGCAATTCACACCCTAAAAGGGATATGTAAATCCCACTCCCCCGAGATTGTGTTCATAAGTGAAACAAAGAACCAATTTCGACAGGTGGAAGCAAAACTCCGGGCATGCAGCTATGAAAACTGGCATATTGTTAACCCGTCAGGAATGGCAGGAGGACTTGCACTAGCTTGGAAGGACAGCATCAATGTTCAAATTATAAACAGCGGGGAATTCTTTGTAGTAGCTGAAGTTAAGGAGTTCGGAAACAATGGGGTATGGACGTTCATTGGTGTCCATTTGAGTTGTTCGGAACAAATTCGAGCCTTACAGTTTGAGGAGCTTACAACAATGAGTCAACAACTGGAAGGAAAAGTGGTAATAGCGGGAGATTTTAATGCTATAATAAGTCAAGCGAAAAAGGAGGGTGGAGGCCAAAAATCAGCAACTACTATTGCAACATTCATTAATTTTATTGATAGCAACGAATTAGTGGATATTGGAATGGTGGGACGGCCTTTCACGTGGACATATCGAAGATAAAGAGAGGATTTGGTGAAGGAGAGGCTTGAACGCTATTTAGTAGGGATGAGATGGAAGCTGAAGTTTCCAAATGCAGTGGTGCACAGGCTCACAGAATCAGGCTTGGATTATGCTCCTATCTTGATGGAAACTGAACCTCAATCCTGGCATAGTAAAAGGCGTTTTAAATACCAGGAACGTTGGTGTGGAAAAGATGATGTCAAAAGAATTGTCAGCGAAGTGTGGAAAATGGAAGTAGTAGGCTCAGCTATGTTCTCCTTGGCCCAAAAGTTGAAAGAATATAGACATAGATTTGTTCAATGGCAGATAACTCACAAAGCAAACTCTCGAAAAGAAATTGAGGACCTTCAAGCTAGCCTAGAGGAGCTGTGGGTGGCTGGAATCAATGGGGGAGAGGAGATTACCAGATTAGAAGAGAAGTTGGAGCTAGCATATATGAAAGAAGAAAGTTATTGGAGAGAAAAATCTAGAGTTAAATGATTAAAAGAAGGAGATCAGAACACAGATTCTTTCACCAGAAATGTCAATCAAGGGTGCGAAGGAACATAATTTGGAGATTAGTTGGGAGGAACAATGAGATTGTATCGAAACCGGAGGATATTGCAAAGGTAGCTGAAGACTACTTCTGCGATATTTTTACTTCTTCTTGTTCGGTTGATCCGAATCCATATTTGGAGGATTTGGAGCCTAAGGTTACAGCTTCCATGAACCGTAGGCTCCAAAGGCCGGTAACTATGGATGAGGTCAAAAGAGCTACGTTCAGTGTTCATGCTCAGAGTGCTCCTGGCGATGACGGGTTTACAGCTAAGTTTTTTCACTTTTTCTGGGATATAGTTAGAGGTGACATTTTTAAGGCAGTGCGAAGTTTCTTTCACAGTGGCAGAATTCTAAAAAGCTTCAACCATACTCAAATTTGTTTGATTCCAAAGGTGCCAGATGCCAGTGACATGACTCAGGTACGACTGATTAGTTTGTCCTCAGTTATGTATAAAATTATTTCTAAAGTTATAGTGCATCAACTACAAGGTATTATAAATAAAATCATAAGCCCAAATCAAAGTACTTTTCTCAAAGGTAGACTCATTTCAGATAATATTCTAATTGCCCACGAATGTATGCACTTTTTGAAAAATAAGAGAAGTGGAGCAGATCATGAGATGGCTATTAAACTAGATATGAGCAAGGCTTATGATAGGGTTGAATGGCACTTCTTATGGTACATCATGGAAAAGCTGGGCTTTGATGCTAAATAGATTAACTGGACTAAGGAATTGGTAATGACTGTTTCTTACTCTGTTGTTATGGAAGGGCAACCTTTTGGCTACTTTAGGCCAAATAGGGGCATCCGACAGGGTGACCCCCTATCTCCATATCTATTTCTTTTTTGTGCGAAAGGGCTTTCCTTCCTGCTACACAAGGTAGAGCAAAACAGATTAAGTCAAGGAGTTCAAGTTAATCGGAGATGCTAAACAGTTAATCACCTTTTGTTTGCTGATGATTCAATCCTTTTTTGCAAGGGCTCACCTAATACAAGCCAAAGCATTTTGGAATTGCTAGAGATCTACGAGGGCTTCAGTGGGCAAAAAGTCAATTTGAACAAGTCGGCCATCTTTTTTAGTCATAACACACCTCAGAACACAAGACTAGCAATTGCACAGACACTAAATATTGAACATATCGGAGCCCAAGACAAATACTTGGGGCTACCCTCCATAGTTCAAAAATCAAAGAAAGCAATGACGAACTAATTTTCGTTAGTAAAGAATTTCACAAAAGTAATCACGTCGTAAGTATAGTTTCTAAACCAACAAAGAATCCTTTCGTACAAAAACTTGTTTGTCACTAAAGCAAACCCAATAAAATAATAACCGAAGTATTCAAACCTCGGGTCTTCTCTCAAGGAATTGCAAGGAAGTATGATTTATTATTGGTTATGAAAAAGTATATTTTTGGGTTTTTAAAAGGTTGAATAAGGAATGTAAAATTGCAAAAAAGTAAATTGATAATTAAGTAAAGCTCTTGGCAATGTATGAAAACTGGACGTCCTATCCTAGTTATCCTTATCAATTGTGATGAGAATTGTTCCTTGCTCCCACTTAGTTAACCCTTACTAAATAAAGGAAAGTCAAGTGGACTAATCAATTTGATTCCTCAAGTCCTAGTCAACTCCTAAGGAAAGACTAGCTTTAGATGGATCCAAATCAACCAGCAAATTACAATTATCAGTCAACAAGGAGTTTGATAACTCAAGCATCTCCAATTACTCAACCAAAGCTAAGAATGTAAAAAGCTAAATTAAAATCATAAATATGAAATACTTCAAATTGCATTAAATAAAGAAATCAAATCTAACATGGAGTTCATAAACCAAATTGGAAAAATAAATAAACTAGAATGCTAAGAGAATTAAAAGTAGAAGAGAAACTGAATTAGAGGAACATTGAACCTGGAATTGAGAAGAAGTAAACCTAAAACTAAGAGAAATCCTAAAACCTAGAGAGGAGAGAGCCTCTCTCCCTAGAAACTACATCTAAAACCTAAATTTGTGAATAATGAGAAGTGTATGATTGAATGAATGATTCCGCCACTCTGAAGTCTTTAATCTGTGTTTTTTGGGCCGAAAACTGGGTCAAAAGGAGCCCAGAAATTGTCCCCAGCATTTTCTGATATGTCCAGCACGTGGCTCTATCACACGTACGCGTGGATTGAACGTTCGCCAGGTCACATGTACGCGTGATCCACGCGTGTGCGTCGCCTAACAGCATGGCAACTATGGCAAATTATATATCATTTCGAAGCCCCAGATGTTAGCTTTTCAACACAACTAAAACCGCCTTATTTGGACCTCTGTAGCTCAAGTTATGGTAAGTTAAGTACGAAGAGGTCAGGCTGGACAACTTAGCAATTCCTTCAACTTGTTGTATTCCTTCCACTTTTGCATGCTTCCTTTCCATCCTCTAAGCCATTCCTGCCCTATAAACCCTGAAATCACTTAACACACATAACAAGGCATCGAATGGTAATACGAGAGGATTAATAATTAGCAATTTAAGGCCAAAGAAGCATGTTTTCAATCATAGCACAAAGTTAGGAAGGAAAATATAAAACATGTAAATTCTATGAATAAGTGTGAAAATAGTGGATAAAATCTACTCAATTAAGCACAAGATGTACCACGAAATAGTGGTGCATCAAATATCCCCACACTTAAACATTAGCATATCCTCATGCTAAGCTTAAGAGAACTAAAAGAGTGAATTGGAATGGTAGAAAGTATGAAATACAACCTATCTATATGAATGCAACTAAATGAAAAATGCTTTTACCTACTTGGTTAAAAGTAAACAAATTCTCCAAGACAAACATAAATTGGATTCTACTAATTCAAATCACAAAATAAAGTACAAGCAAACTTGTAAGAAGATAGCTCATGAAAGCAGGGAACATAGAATCAAGCATTGAACCATCACAGGAAGTGTATATGCACTCTAATCGCTCAAGTGTCTAGGGTTAATTCACTCTAATCTTCTCTAGTCATGCTTTCTAAAACCTTGTTCTTCATCTAACCAATCAACAAAAATTTAGTATACTAATGCAAACATCATGAGGTCTTTTCAAGTTGTAATGGGGTCAAGATAAGGGTGAGGATATATGTATGGCCAAGTGAGCTATAATATGAATCTTTGACTAACCTAAGCTCTCACTTAACAAACACACATACTCTATGTAACTCTAAAATCATGCATAGCTACCCATAATTCCCACTTTTGCATCACATACTCATGTACCAAATATTTCTTTAATTTTATCACATATGCATTGATTATTAAACTTAGAATTAGGGTAATTTTGTCCCCTTATTTATTTATTTGAATATTTTTTATTGATTTTTTTTGAAAATATAAAAGTAAACATAACATATCAATGCACATGGATTTTTAATTTTTTTCTGGTCTTACATGAGTAGGTACCCAAATTCCCAATATGTTTTTCAGTAAAATTCAACACTTTTCTATCAACCCAAGCTCCCACGGTTCCCCACACTTAATTAATACACAATCTCTATCTTAAGCTAACCAAAGATCCAATTCAGGTAATTAATTATTTTTCCACTTAAGGCTAGTGATGTGGTAAAATATAGAACAAATGGGGATTAAAAGGCTCAAGGTGGCTAACAAAGGTGATTGAAAGGGTAGGCTATTTGGGATAAGTGAGGTAATAACAAATGATAGCCTCAATCATGTGCAAGCATGTAAATACACTAAACAATGGACATATAGAATAGAACAAAATATAGATTACAATTATAGAAAAGAAAACACATAAGAATAAAATATTATGGTTAAATAATGTAACCATGTAATTAAGCTCAAATCTCATAGGTTGTGTGTTCTTAGCTGTGAATTATGTTCCAAATTACAATCTTCAAACAAGTTTAACACAAAATTTTCAATTTAAATTAGTGAAATGCTATAAAAAGGTCTTGAAAAAGAAAATATTACTTCAACCAAGTAGTGGTGGAAGAACATGCACAAAATCAAACAAACATGCAATCAAATATGCAAATGCAGCAACTAATTTAATAAGAAAAATTAAATATTGGTGTTGAAATAGGAAATTACTAACCCACAGAAGTCGGTATCGACCTCCCCACACTTAAAGATTGCACCGTCCTCGGTGCATGCTAAGGTGTGTAAGTGGACGAGTGCCTCCAACTGATGCCTTTCTCTAAAGATTGTGCAGATGGACTTGTCTGTCACCCCATGTAAAAGTTTTCTGTTTCCCTTCCTCGGTGGCCATCCTGAAAGAAGAGAAAAAAGAAGAAAAGTAACCCAAAAATAAAGATAAGAAAACAAATAAAGTATGGGTGGGTTAATGCCAAATAACGAGGGTCTCAATTACATGGTAGCTACAACATGCAAGTGAAAAAACAGTAGAAGCAAATGGCATATCAATTAAATTCATGTCAATGCAAAAAGAGTACAACTATCATAAAAGATTAGCATTGACTTAAATAATATTACCCAATTGGAATAGAACAAGTCATGAAGTACCAAGATAATGCAAGAAAAGATGCAACAATTGAATAAGAAAATTTAACATCAATGGAAAAATAATAAATTTAGAAAAAAAAATAAAAATATGCACAAAATTAAAACGCAATTAATGAAGGTATGCAAATAAACTACATAAAATAAAATAAAAGGGAAGAAGGATGAGAAGTTAACTAAAGGAAGAAGAAGTAAGTAAGAAAGGAGGAAGAAAGGAGGGGAAAAGATGGAAGAAAAGGGAAGGAAATTAAAAACGGGAAGCGACGCGCGCGCGCAGGGAACGCGTGTGGGTGGTCTGAAAGCAAAAGGATGCGCACGCGTCAGGGACGTGTACGCTTGGGTCAGTTTGTGCCTCCAGCACAGTTCCAGCGTGAAGGTAGCGCAACTCTCGGGTTAGCACGCTTATTACGCCGATTTTCCTATCCACGCGTGCACGTGCTTGACGCGTACGCGTGGATTTCCCATGTGGCAGGTGACGCGCACGCGTCCTAGACGCGTACGCGTGGGTCGAAGTGTGCGTAGAGCTCACCAGCCGCACGATTCCATCATAACTTTCTGTTCGTTGGATGGAGACGCCGATTTGAAATCGACGCGCACACGTGTCCTACGCGCACGCGTGGTGTGGTTTTTTTTTATGCAGTATGCAAAATGCAGAATGCAGATGCTGGCATTATGAATGAACACTAAGAAGAATAGAATAAAATAAAATTAAGAATAAAACAAAACAAAATAAAACTAAGACTGAAAAAGAACGATCATACTATGGTGGGTTGTCTCCCACCTAGCACTATTAGTTAAAGTTCTTAAGTTGGACATTTAGTGAGCTCCCTGTCATGGTGGCTTATGCTTGAACTCATCCAGGAATTTCCACCAGTGTTTGTAATTTCAATAGCCTCCGGGGTCCCAAAATAGTTGTATAAAGCCTTCAAGCAAGTTAAAGCAAGTGGCAAGGCCCCAAGAGTGTTGATTGCTAGACTGAATTCTGCAGTCCCAAACCTTGCTTTTGCACCCGCCTTCTTGTTGATCATCATTGTTCCAACCGGGTGGCAAGAAATTTGAATTCTCACTGAAGCATCCAAACAACTTTCTAGACCCATTCAATCGAGCTCTACACCAATCCCTGCACTTCAACTTTGAATATGCAACCGTATTGAACCTTGCATGACAACTCTTACCACTAACCATCCCCCTCTTACTCTTATAGCCACAAAGAGCTCTAAGTTGCCCATCCGTCTCAAGCAAAGCATATTCAAGTAGGCTAATTAAGTTTAGAGATGAAAGATTTACCCACTTGATTGAAGGAATGTATGGTGATGGCTTTGGGGGAGAGGTCTCCAACAATTTTGGCAAGGTGATTTTCAGCTCCAATCCCTTGAGCCTTTCCTTGACAACTTCCACGTCTTTGCAAGCTTCTTCAATTTCAACCTCTTCCTCTTGGTAGCTTTCTTCCAATTCAATCTCTTCTTCATTACTTACCAAGGGCATGGGAGGTTGTGCTTCTTCTTCTTTAATCTCTATCTCTTGATCAACCTTTGCAAAGTCTTCAACCATGATATGCCTCGGAGGTTGTACACCCTCCTCAACATCAACATCAAACACCTTGGAAGGAGACTCTATGACTGGACTTTCTCATGGAGGTTCTGCATCTCTCAAGTCTTCAACCACTTCCTTTTCTTCTATAATTGCTGCTTTGTCCAGTTGTTTTAGTATAAAATTGTACTCTTCCTTGATGATTTCCTTTCCATGACAACTCTCCTCAAGGGTCTCTACTACCTTCACCTTCAGGGCCTCCTCTAACTTCTTATGAAGTATGAGATCCATTTCGTCCCTAAGACGATCCCTTCTCTCATATTCCGAGTCAGTAGCATCATTGGGATCATGTTGCTCTTGGATTGATGGATGTGGGTGCTCTTCCATGGAGGGCGGTGATGGGATGGAGAGATCATTATGTGGTTGAAAATGAGGTACACTAGAGCTTGAGGGTTGATTGTTGGAAGTATTCAATTATCCAATCTGTAAGGCGAGAGCTTGTAAAGCAGAGGTCAGATCGTTTAAGGTAGAGTTAAGTGTGTTCTCCATGGTCTTTTGTCCTTGTGCAAGAGATTGAAGTATCTCGTCATAGGAAGATGAAGGGGGCAATTGTTTTGGAATTGGGGTGGTTCTATGTATGGTTCATATGGTGGTTGGTAGGGTGGAGAAGGATTATGGTCATATAGGGGTGTTTGGTGGTAAGGGGCTTGTGAGTATAGTGGTTCAAAATTATGGTGAGGAGGTGGTTCATAAGCATATGGTGGGGCTTGTTGGTAACTACAAGGGGGTCCACCATATTCATCATCTTGGTACGCACCCTGGAATGGCTCTTGACCATAGTAATTTGGTGGAGGTTGGTTGTCACGAAGAGGTCCACCATAACTATTGTCTTAGTATGCATCATAGAATGGTTGTTGGTTATAGCCATTGGAGGGGGTTGTTGTCGAGAGAGTTGATCAAATCCTTGTGGCTCCTCCCATCTTTGATTGTTCTAACCTTGATGCATGTTCTCATTATAGCGTCCATTCCCTGCAACATAATTTGAACTAAACTCATAGCGAAAGGGGTGAGAATTCATAGTAGCAAGTAAAAACAAAAACTAATAAAAATTTAATGAAAATAAACTCCTAAAACTAGAAATACTAACAAAGAAACGAAAAAGCAAATATTTACAATAACCAATAATAAGGCACACATTTGCAATTTCCCGGCAACGGCGCCATTTTGACGAACTGATTATCGTTAGTAAAGAATTTCACAAAAGTAATCACGTCGTAAGTATAGTTTCTAAACCAACAAAGAATCCTTTCGTACAAAAACTTGTTTGTCACTAAAGCAAACCCAATAAAATAATAACCGAAGTATTCAAACCTCGGGTTGTCTCTCAAGAAATTGCAGGGAAGTATGATTTATTATTGGTTATGGAAAAGTATATTTTTGGGTTTTTGAAAGGTTGAACAAGGAATGTAAAATTGCAAGAAAGTAAATTGATAATTAAGAAAAGCTCTTGGCAAGGTATGAAAACTGGACGTCCTATCCTAGTTATCCTTATCAACTGTGATGAGAATTGTTCCTTGCTCCCATTTAGTTAACCCTTACTAAATAAAGGAAAGTCAAGTAGACTAATCAATTTGATTCCTCAAGTCCTAGTCAACTCCTAAGGAAAGACTAGCTTTAGAGGGATCCAAATCAACCAGCAAATTTCAATTATCAGTCAACAAGGAGTTTGATAACTCAAGCATCTCCAATTACTCAACCAAAGCTAAGAATGTAAAAAGCTAAATTAAAATCATAAATATGAAATACCTCAAATTGCATTAAATAAAGAAATCAAATCTAACATGGAGTTCATAAACCAAATTGGGAAAATAAATAAACTAGAATGCTAAGAGAATTAAAAGTAGAAGAGAAATTGAATTAAAAGAACATTGAACCTAGAATTGAGAAAAAGTAAACCTAAAACTAAGAGAAATCCTAAAACCTAGAGAGAGGAGAGAACCTCTCTCCCTAGAAACTACATCTAAAACCTAAATTTGTGAATAATGAGAAGTGTATGATTAAATGAATGATTTCCCCACTCTGCAGCCTTTAATCTGTGTTTTCTAGGCTAAAAACTGGGTCAAAAAGAGCCCAAAAATTGCCCCCAGCATTTTCTGATACGTCCAGCACGTGGCTCTGTTACGCGTATGCGTCGTCCACACATACGCGTGGATTGAACTTTCGCCAGGTCACGCGTACGTGTGATTCACGTGTGCGCGTTGCCTAACAGCATGGTAACTATGGCAAATTATATATCATTTAGAAGCCTCGGATGTTAGCTTTCCAACGCAACTGGAACCGCCTCATTTGGACCTTTGTAGCTCAAGTTATGGTCAGTTAAGTACGAAGAGGTCAGGCTGGACAGCTTAGCAATTCCTTCAACTTCTTGTATTCCTTCCACTTTTGCATATTTCCTTTCGATCCTCTAAGCCATTCCTGCCCTATAAACCTTGAAATCACTTAACACACATATCAAGGCATCGAATGGTATTACGAGAGGATTAATAATTAGAAATTTAAGGCCAAAGAAGCATGTTTTCAATCATAGCACAAAGTTAGGAAGGAAAATGTAAAACATGCAAATTCTATGAATAAATGTGAAAATAATGGATAAAATCCACTCAATTAAGCACAAGATGTACCACGAAATAGTGGTACATCATGCAACCTTTGGAGCTATCAAGGATAAAGTTCAGAAGAGGATTATGCGTTGGAAAAGAAGTTTATTGTCCTTAGGTGGTAGGCACACGCTATTGAGAGCGGTGGGGGAAGCGATTCCTATTTACACACTCTCTTGTTTCAAGCTCCCAGACACGCTGTTAACTGAGATTCATAGCATGCTCTCACAATTTTGGTGGGTTCAATAAGGCACAGAACGAAGAATGGTTTGGATTAAATGGGACACAATGACGATACCGAAAAAAGATGGAGGGTTGGGGATCAAAGATCTAAGGGCACAAAATTTGGCCTTTTTGGGCAAGAAATGTTGGCGTCTAATGAAATACCCTAATTCTACACTGTCAAGAATGTTTAAAGATAAATATTTCAGATATACAGATTTCTTATATGCAGAAATAGGAGGCATACCGTCGTGGGGCTGGAGAAGTGTTCTTGAAGGCCGCAAGGTGATTGAGAAAGGCTCGTTATGGAAAATAGGCTCTGGTGCTAATGTCCGCATATTCCATGATCCCTGGCTCCCACCACCATTGCCCTTTAATGTCCCTCAAGCTGCAGTGACAATCCCACCGACTCTGCAAGTGTATTATGTTAGTGCGCTACTAAATCCTGATAGAAGCTAGAACAGAAACCTGATTGAGTCAATTTTTCCAGTTGATATATGCAATCAATTTTTTTCTATCAAACCAACAGAGGAGGAGGATGAAGTTAATTAGTACTGGACAAAATCTGGTATATACGAAGTTGGGTTAGGATACAAAGTTGCTTATGGGTTCTTTCATTCTCCTACTTCATTAATGCCTCAGAACATACAGAACAACAGAGTATGGAATAGCATTTGGGAATTGAAATTACCTCATAAAATTAAGATTTTTTTATGGAAGAGTCTTCATAAAAAGCTTCCGGTTTTGCAACAAATCCATCGCTGGTTTGCATCCACCCCCGCCACTTGCCCAAGATGCATGCTGAAAGATGAATCAATTTCTCATCCCTTGTTCCAATGCCCTCTGTCTTCAATAATCTGGAGTCTAAGCTTAATAACCCCTGACTTATGGTAGAGAAAAGAGGAGACCTTCATCAATTGGTGGCAACGAGCCTTATCTTGGGCAGCGGCTCAAATCGAAGGTAGACAAAAGATCCTCTTCATCGCGATGCTGTGTTGGAGCACTTGAAAAGCGAGGAATAGGTGTGTCTTTGAGAAGCTAATAAGCCCAGCACCAGAGATAGTGCAAGAAGCCAGCAGTCTAGTGCGTGAACTCAATAGCCATACCTGATGAATGCTAATAATTTCTCTTTATTCTTACTTTACTCTTTCTTAAGCTATTTGTCTTCCAATCACATTTGGTGATAATTGGGAATACCCAACTTCTTTTATACTTCCTTATGGAAACATTATTATTTTATAATAATAAAATAATATCTATCTTTGAGAAAANACTGTTAAAGAATTTAATTTAAATTTTGTATTTAATTAATGATTCATCACTTTATAGTTCGATTTTTATTATGTATTATGAGTCATAACTCGACTTTATTTGTCTTCACTCTAAATATGTAACGGACGATCTTAATAACCATTATTCTGACTTAATGACCAACGGTCATAACATCAACTCTATGCCTATAAAAACACCTATTTTTTATATTTTAAAGAAGACTCAAATAATAAATTATATAAGTTCTATTTTATATCTAACATTCTATATTCATAGACTTATTATATATCTCGTTGTCTCTTAAATACTTACTAACTTTAACATCGAAGTGTCTTTCGCAGGTACCCACTATTCGTGTTCTTACCGAAGTATACATCTTTTAAAGGTGAAGAGACAAGTTCGATTTCCTTTAAGGTGAGATACACATCGGAGATGTTATCATACAAGAACAATTGGCGTCCACCATGGGCCGGTAAACTAATTTCCTGCTCCACTGATAAGATTCAAGAATTTGAATTATATTCAAATACTTGAAACAATTTTTAAATAACATTTACATATTTTAGTAAGTTATGTATTCTTTTTTTTTTTTGAAGTAAAGGAGGTCAACAAAATAAGATGGAGCAATAATAGAACAAAGAAACTAAATAGTAAGTACAAAAATCCATAGTCATCTTCGACATTGCCATCAACAACCATTAGGATCAACTCCATTCCACTCTTTGTAGCTCATAAACGACCTATTAATAACTTCCACAACTCTTGCTTCTTGACTCTTGAAGATTCTGTTGTTCCTTTACATCTATATGTGCCAAATGATAGCAAAAAAATCAATTAGCCACCTATTACGCTCCTCCTTCCTTATAGTCACTCTTGTCCAGCTCTCAAAGTGTTGCTTAATTGTCCCTGTAAAAGCCCACAATCTACCATAATCAAACAACCACGCACACCACACCAACTAACAATGAAAAAACAAGTGCTGAAAGTCCTCAACATCTTTTTTATACAAAACACATACACAATATCATGCTGATCAATGACGCCTAACCTACAAAATCTCTCCTTAATATTGACTCTACCAACTAAGACAAACCAGGTAAATAACTCAATTCATGGAGGTGCTAAACCTCTCTAAATGGAACTAGTAAAACTATAGCTTGTAATATCCTTTGGAAGTATTTCTGCCTGCAATACCTGCACAAAGGAGTTAGTAGAATAAATGCCTGATTTATCAAAATTTCACACCAGTCGGTCCTCTCTCTCAGTTGTTAAGTTGACTGATCGTAGAACTTCATGAGGTTGGTTAACTAGTTCCAACTCCCATTGGAATAGTTCCCTTCTCCACAGAAAGTTCTTTATCCACTTTAGCCCATCCCAGAATCTACAATCTCGCATAATCTTCTTCCATAATGGACAATCTTTCTTAGAAAACCGTCACTACCATTTGAATAAAAGAGCTGTATTATGAAGTACTGCATCCCCTGCTCCCAAATCTCCTAGTTTTTTTGGAGCTTGTACTATTTTGCATTTCACTAATGGTATCCCATGCTTGCCATCTTCATTACTCCACAGAAATCTCCTCTACAGTAAAATTAACTTCTCCACCACTGCTTTTGGCATTTTGTACAAGTTAAGGTAGTACACTGGCAGACTAAGAAGTATTTATTTAATAAGAACCAGCTTACCAGCTTTATTTAAAGTTTTCATTTTCCACAAGTTGAGTTTCTTTTCCACCTTATCTATAATTAGTTTCCATGTCTTGACAAGTCTCGAATTCACTCCAAGTGGAAAACCAAGATATTTAACTGACAAGGATGCTTCCTTACACCCCAACATCTGCACATCTTTTGCATCCACTCCCTCTCACAAATAACTGGAATCAAGTTGGATTTATCAAAATTAATACTCATCCCAGACATCACCTCAAAATACTGCAAAAGCCTCTTGTAATTCTTGATTGTAACTTCATCCTGTAGATAGAACAGGATGGTGTCATCTGCAAACTGTAAGTGAGATAATTCAATATTGTCTCGTCCAACCAACAATGGAGAAATCCTGCTATTCCTCACAGCCTCAGCTACCATCCTATTGAGCAAATCAACAACAAGAACAAAGAGAAAAGGGGAGAGAGGATCGCCTTTCCTTAAACCTCATTCCATCTTAAAGGATTTAGATGGTGAACCATTTATCAGAATTGACAGAGACGTCAAGCAAATACAGTCCTTGACCCAACTTCACCACCTAATACCAAAACCCATCTTCTGAAGGACGATATCCACAAAACTCTACTTGACTTTATCATATGATTTTTGAAAATCCAACTTAATTATCGCTAAACTCTTCCTCCTCATCTTTAGCCACTGCATAGTCTCATAAGCAATCAAAGCTCCATCATGTATCTTCCTCCCCTTCACAAAAGCAGTCTGTGTCTCTCCTACTAATCCTGGCATTACGCTTCTCATTCTTTGTACCAATACCTTTGATATGACCTTATACACACATCCTACTATGCTGATTGGGCGAAAGTTTTTATCTCCTTTGTCCTAAGGAACTTAGGAGCTAGATCCACTTAGGTAACATTAGAGTCTCTTGGTAGCTTCGTAGTTTGAAAAAATCCACCACTACTGCAGTGAATTCTGACCCAATCTCTCCCCACCACTTCTTGATAAAGTTCACATTGTAACCATCATTACCTGGTATCTTAAACGATTCATAATCCCATATTGCTTCCTTTATTTCTTCTACCGACAGCATTATTTCCAACGCACCCACCTCGTCTTCATGTATCCGATTAACCAATCCATCACGAAAACCAACCAATACTGAAGCTTCCTGTTGATACAAATTTTTGCAAAATTCCTTTATTGCAATCTTTATTTTGGCCTAATTTCTTGCCAACCGTCCATTTATTACTAGAGCTTCAATACAATTGTTTCTCCTCCTTGTAGAAGCTACATGGTGAAAGTATCTGGTGTTCTTATCCATCTGCTTATCATGTCAGAACCTAGACATCTGCTTCCAATGAACTTCCTTCCTAACATACCATTTTTTATAGTAACAAACCAGAGCTTTTCTTCTCGCCTCCATTGTACGATCATACACCCCCATTATTGACCATATCATCTACTTTTTTTTATCTCATCTTCAAATTATTTTATCCGCAAATCAACATTGCCAAAGTGATACTTATGCCATATACTCAGAGGTACAGTCAAAGCCTTCAACTTATTTGTAAAATGAGCATCTCCTAGACCCTTCTATTCCTCCTTCACCAATCGAAGAAAATCCTCATGTGTGAACCAAGAATTTAAGCTTTGGAACGGCCTGGCCCCCACCTATCTTGTTATCCTCCACTACCATCAGACAATGATCAGATAGACCCCTTGGGCCTCCTCTAAGTCGTGTCTCAGGAAACTCATCAATCCACTCCAGGTTCACTAGCACTATATCAATATGGCTACATGATTGACCTCGGAACCATGTCTACTTACAATCATGCAGTTCTAGATCTACTAGCTCTATCTCCTGGACCCAGTTTTTAAACTCTTCTGTTGATGCTATTAACATACTAGCTCCTTTTCTTTCTTCTACCTGTATAACCTCATTGAAATCTCCTATGTAGCAAAACGGTACTTGATATAATCCTGATAGAAAACTCAACTCTTCCCACACAAGTAGCTTCTCCTCTCTTTCATATGCACCATACACCAAGAAAAACGCATAGTTAAAAGTATTTTTTAGTATATTGCCTTCAATGCCCAGCCATCTATTCCCTTTATAGCAATTGTTTGTTTGTTTGTCCTAAACAATCCCCCAGAAGCCCCTTTCGGATCCAATAAATTCCCATCCTACAACATTATTTCCTCAAATTTGCATGACATCAAATTTAGTAATAACCTCCTTCTTTGTCTCTATCAATCCTAACATATTAACATTATATTTTTTCTTAAAATTTTTCACCATATTAAATTTTCCAGCACCTCCTAATCCCTTAACATTCCAAGAACTGTAAATCATTTATAAATTTTTGTACACACCTTATTTCGATTCTTCAGACCTCCTTACTTTCTCCTTTTGTTTTCTTATTTTTTTTTTCAATGCAATTGCTTCATTTTGAGCTTGAAGAATTGTCATAATTTCTTCTTCTTCATTATACTATGTTGCTCCTGATTCTACCGCCAATCCCCACGCAGCTCTGTTTTCTGCTATGTCATGTTTCTAACTATTTCTTTGTTTTGCTTGATCATAGTCATTATCTTCATCCCTTTCTGAACGTCCAGAATCCTCCAAATCTCTCGCACTCCCTTTTGCCCCTAGCTCGATTTCTTTCACTAGTCTATTTTCCTCCCCTGATTCTGAGGCCTGATGCGGATTTTACAAATCACAAACTACCGGCAAGTGCACCGGATCATATCAAGTAATACCACGAGAGTGGATTATCATTTCTACGAGGATTAACGGATTAAGAAAGCAATAATCAATTCATTATTCTAGTTAGACAATAAAAAAATTTAGGGTTTTAAAAAGTTTTGACATAAACAGTGAAGTAAACAAAGGCAAACAATAAGGTTAAAAGATAATATGATTAAAAGAGTTAAGGTTTTGAAGATGTTAAGAATTCGAAACCAATATTTTCACTTTTCACCTTGATCATGCAAAGATACATCCATGGCAAATCATAAATAATCAAACCCTAATCCTTTGGTAATTCAATTTCTCTTAACCTAATTAACCGCTAATCCCTTAGTCAATTATTTAAGAAAAGAGTTTAAGCATGTTCATTGATTTATAGGCCACACAATTCGTAAGAATCTCCTCTAGTTGATTCGATGTCACTTATCAAATCTAGTTTCAGCACTTAAGAGCTACGAGAATAAGTTTTCAAGCTTAATTCAATCAATAAACATTTCTAAGAAATTAAAAGAATTCAAGTCAAAAGAGAATTGTTTCCCAACACATTCAAATCCTTTGAATGAAGAACAGAAACTTTTTCTTTAGAGGACATCAGTTCATTAATCAAAGGTAGAAAAGCTAAAATATTACTCCCTAGGAATCAACAGAGCTCCTAACCTTAACCAAGGAGATTAGTTGTCCATGTCTTCAGAGAAAACCTTAAAATTATGAAAAGTAAAATTGCCGAAGAGGACGGGCCGTCAGTGACTTCCCTCCTTAAATACTAACTCTAAACAAATTTAAAATTAAAAACTTAAAACAGAATCAAAATAAAAAAATAAAATCGAATCTTCTTCATAAATATTTTTCTCCAGCAGAGCTCTAAATCTTTTCCTCTTGCAATCCTTAATTAATGCTGTGATTAGTGGGCTTAAGTTGAGTATTGAATCAACCACACAAGCGATGGAGAATTGGAGGTTTAGTGGCTAAGTTGAGGCCCCTGGAAGGTGACTAGAATCTCACATCACACATGAGCCCTTCATATTGCACGTAGAGCCCACTCTTGGTTTAATTCACTTCCTGGCTTGAGCACGTTGAGCATGGAGTGTCCCACGTTGAACGTGACATTGAATTCATTAAATTTTGGCTTTTGGTTTGCTCCAGACAATGCACGTCCAAGAACTCACGTCCCACGCAAACTAGGTATTGTGCGTACGCATGCCATATGCGTATGCATAACACCTCTTAAACCAGTTGTTTTGCATACGCATGCTACATGCATACGCATGACTAGCCCACATCCCATGTTAAGGTCTTCACGTCCCACGTTGCCTTTGTCATACAAAATTTGGCTTTCTGTTCTAATCAGGTGTGCCATGGCTGTGATCCCACGTCCTACGTAGAAGTAAAGTCATGCGTACGCATGGCAGATGCGTATGCATGATAGGCCAATTCTCATTATTCGTGCGCACGTATGCTAGATGCGTATGCATGAACTCTTTTTAATCCCCAACGTGGTATGCCTTGTCTCCCATGTTGCACGGCCGTTGTCGGTTGCTTCCAGGGAGCTTTCTGTTTAGTCCAGAGAGCTTTGTGTTTGATCCATTTTCATGTGTTTGATGTCTCCTGGCCCCTGTTTCCTCTTTGTTCCTTGCCAATTTTCTTTCAAATTCTCCTGTAATCAATGAATTCAACTAATTCAACTAATTCAAAGTAATGCTCATTTAACCGTGAAATCATTGCTTATCTAACAGGGATTCTTAGTGATACAGATTCTTGTGGGTATTCGATCAGTAATCCCGTGACAGTTGGATTCTAATTACCCGAGCCACTCCTTGATACGTTCGTACCACAAGCATATAATTAACGATTTTAAATCCCTAGCCATCGATGTCGAGAGCCTCTTTGGACTTATAAATGCTTTGTTTCAAGAGAACTCTTAATGGTGGATTTTCGATCGGTAATCCCGGACCAGTTGGGCCAAGTTACAGGGTGATGAAGTACCCCTCAGATCTAATTACCTAAACCCTATCCTTGGACAATCATACTACAGACACATAATTGGGCTCTTTAACCATTGATGCTCAGAGCTTTGTAACCTTTGTTCTTTATCTTGATTTTCTTTCTTTGTTCTATTTCTTTGCTATTTTTTCTCTCTTTTTTTTTTTCAATTCAAGTTCAAGGACCATTTCTTTGGTCAGAAATCTCATAATACTTCTCTAAGCCTCATGCTCATAAGGAATCATCTTTCCTTTTTATAGAATATCATCATCTTGTGGCTCAATCCATAATAATTATAAGCATATACGACCTCTGTTCATGAAGGTAAAAGTAGTAGGAAAGAACTTGACAACCTCATTCATTATTATTGCCTCCATATTCATTTTCCTCACCATCATCTTTCTCTTGAGCTTCCCTTGGTTCCCAAATTCCTGGTATAGAATGCTCAGCTTTGTCTTTTAAGTTTCAAAGGCCACGGACACATAGCTCTTTGTCCTTCCAATGAACGTGTTCCTTGTTTATCTTCTTGAGCTCCTTCCTATAAACTTTGGATACTTTTTCAAATGGAAGTAGAGTTGGGTGTGCTTCACTTTGAGCCTAAATACTTATCTTGGCATACATGTTTAATTGCTAAGAATTTTTAGCTTCATACTGAGTCTCAGAAAGTGCTTGGTAATCTTGGATCTCCTTGTGGTGTGCCTCTTGCAAGGCTCTGAAATGTGCTTATTGTGCTGAGAGTTCTTGTATTGCAAAATATATTTGTTGCCGCTCTAGCTCTTGTTGTAGAGGAGCTGAAGAGTGTTGACATGGTTAACTTGATCTCGAGGGACTTGGTATGAAGGTGGAGGAAGTTGTAGCATCTCCTCTTCTTGGGCTTCTTGCATCTCTTCCTCTTGAACTCCTTATGTTAAATGAGAGGATCAATCCTCATGTGATGTATGCCATATTTTATGCAAATTTAAACTAGATGATTGATCCCTAGCTTTGAGGATCGATCTTATATGTCCTTAGGGGTGCAGGACCTATTTTTGAATCATTTGTTCTCTCCACTTACTCCCAACATTCATAGAGGCCTTAAATAGAGGTTTTGGTTCTTTGTTTTAATACATAACATTCTCTTATGCTATAAGTTTTCATTGTGATCAAATTTTATAAGTTTTCAAAGTGATCTTCATGAATATTTGAGAGATAGCTTGAGATTACTCATAGTGCTTATTTGTAATCATATACTCTTTTGAGAGAGTTCATTATTTCTGAAGTTTACTATCACATATTGTAAAAGAGTTTTGTATCTTTTTTATTTTTGGGAGACTTAGAGGTTGTTTTCTCTAAGTGGTAAAGCTTGATAAACCCTATATTTGGTGAGGATACCTAAGATCATTAAGAACTTAAAGGAAAACACTTGAAGTTTATATTACTTTGAGTTCTAAAAGAAGGAGTCTCTAAGTAGAGTGGCTTAAGCAAAGTAGTAATCTTATACAGTGAGGTGTTCATCAAATACTCTATCTTGTAACAATTTATCAAGCATCCTATAAGCTTGGTGATATAGTGAAAATCTCTGCACATTGGTGGGAAAGACTGGACATAGGTGAAGAGATTACATTTTGGGTAATTTGGTTCAAAATTTTAATATTTAAGTAAAAAGGATGATTTAAAAACTTGGTTTTAAACCTTAGGGATGATTTTGTAGGCAAAAAAGGATGGAAATAAAAAAAATTTTCGACCTACAACTTAGGAACCAAAATCGTATTTCTTCAATTTTATTTTTAAACGTGTTTTAAATTACTCATGTTCTTAGCTTTTGATAAACAATAATTGAAAATTAATTTAAAGTAAAAGTAATCCTTTACATTAATAAATTCTAAAAAAAATCCAATTGTAACTCTGAACAAAGATTAAGGATATGGAAGAGTAAGGGAATAAGAAAACAAACTAGAATAACAGCAACTTCAACGGAGGTAATGACTCTTCTCAATATACAAAGCAAAAGCATAAACTAAAAAATTATGAATGTGTAAAAAACCTAGAGGAAGAGTAATTTCTCTCTTAGATTCAAAACTAAAACCAAAACTACGCTAATGAGAATCTCTCTTGAGTCTCTGCTCGATCCCTGGCTCTAGTCTGTGTTTCTGGGCCAGAAACTGGGTCCAAACTCAGCCTAAAATCGCCCCCAGCGTTTTCTGTGATTTCTGCAGATCGTGCATGTCACGCGTACGCGTCAAGCACGCGTACGCGTCAAGCACACGCACGCGTCAAGCATGCGCACACGTCGTCTAGTAGAACTCCAATCCACGCGTACGCGTCAGGTACGCGCACACGTCACTGTAAAAATCTCCAGATTGCGCGCACGCGTGAGCCATGCATGCGCGTCGATGCTCGCTGGTTGTCTCCTTTATTTCTTGTGCTCCTTCCATTTCTGCAAGCTTTCTCTCTATCCTCTGAGCCATTCCTGCCTTACAAAGCCTGATACACTAAACACACAGATCATGGTATTGAATGGTATAAAGGGGAATTAAAATACACAAATTAAAGGCTTAGGAAACAAGTTTTCAATCATAGAACAAAAATAGGAAGGAATTATAAAACCATGCAATTCGTATGAATAAGTGTGCAAAGACTTGATGAAACCACTCAATTGAGCACAAGATAAACCATAAAATAGTGGTTTATCAGCTTTCCATTCACGTATCATGTGAATTGAGTTGGAATGAGAAAGACATAAAAGGTTTTGGAAGGTACTACAAGAAAAAAAAATTTTTTAGTGATAATTTATTTTATTTTTACTAAAAAAATTAAAATAATCACTAATATTTTTTGCTCCTTTTTTTTATATGAAAAAAATATGTGATTTTTTTTCTGAAAATGGGCCCTTTTAGTGTATATACACGTGGGTGGATGTCGCAGGTATGGTAGGCCTAACACGCAGGTAATGTGCGTAATGTGCTGACTCAACACGGATGATGCATGATGGACACGTGTCCTTATCAGAAGCAACACGCATGCTGCATGTTAGACACGTGGTGAGCATCGAAGCAACACGTATGCTGCGTGTTGAACACGTGTCAGCTGCGAATTGGATTTGATCCCAACATGTAGCCTCCGAGGTGGGTCCTCTAAAAACCAAAACTCGTTATCATTTTACTTCATTGCAAGGGAGGTGTTTTAGTGCATTGTTGGTCTGATAGGGTACTGCAAATATAGTGGTTTACCCCAACAGTGAGAATTTACAAAATACATATGAGGGGGTGAGTTTTGCGTGCGAGAATTCATTATCGTTTGTGGTTCCATGCACTATAATGTTCATGGAACTACAGTACAGTCTCTATCAAAGCATAGAGAGTGACATTTTAAAGAGGATGGGCAATATTCTCAACAGGAGTATGGTTATCGTCTTTTTTGTAGCCTAATGCATTTTGAGATTATGCGAATCATTGACGAAACAAGTATTCAGCGTATATTTCATATTCACCAGCAAACTAAAGTGCAACACTCAAGGATTGAGTTGTATATTGAGTTTGAACATATAGCTGTAGATGGGACTCAACATGACCTAGACATGCATGATGACAGAGTTGAAGCGTATGAAGGAATGTACAGTGATAGCGACGAGGAGTTCAAAGATACGTATGAAGCCAGTGATGAGGACGAGGATGGTGATGCGTTCGGTGAGGCAGTCGTGAAAAATGTAGTGGTTCCACCCACAGTCAGTCAACCCAAGAATGTTCCACCTTTTATGCATAGATTGGATCTTGACGCCATGAATGCACCGAAATTCTCGCGAATATGCAAACATAGGGACATGAGTAGTGAGTAATACGTTTTTCTTAGTTTGTTTTTGGGCGGATCGATGAGAGACAATTTTTTTCTATAGGTGTTGATGATCTTGACGATGGAGAGTTCTGGATCAGAATGAAATACAGTTCTAGAAAATTGGTTATCGCAGTAATTCGGAGTTGCACTATCTCCAGAGGAGTCGATTACATTGTTTATGAGTCCGAGCCACAAACGTTCTATGCAAAATGCAAGACTTATGGACGTGGGTGTGATTAACTTATTCGAGCTAGCTTGATATAAAAGAAAGATTGTTAGGAGATCTGGAGATATAACGGGAGGCACATGTGTTCCATGGAAATGATTTGACAAGATCACTCCAAGTTGGACTTGGACATGGTTGCTGAGGCTATAAGGCCATTGATTGAATCTGACCCGTCCATAAAGGTGAAATCTATAATTGCGGAAGTTCAGTCAAGGTTCAACTACACCATTTGTTACCGAAAGGCTTAGGGTGTGATGCGTGAGCATCTTTCCTATCTTTTTCAAGTGAATTTACATTTAATTTGTTGAGTTTAATCAAGAATTAATTATCTTTTAGCTACTATGCATGCTACTTTGAGTTGTGTGCAATTCTGTTTATTTTAGGTAGCATCTGGTTGGATGTATTTGGTTAGATTTGATGGAGCTTCCAAGAGAAAAGAGAAAAAGGCCATATAGAGCAAGAATGGCTTAAAGGATGGAGAGGAAGCTTGCACAAATGGAATCAGCACAAGAATTAAAGGAGATGACAGCGAAGAGCGACGCGTGCGCATACCTGACGCGTACGCGTGAAAAGCAAAGTTGCACAATGACGCGTGCGCGTACTTGACGCGTACGCGTGACACACGAAGAAGACCATCGACGCGTACGTGTGACTGACGCGTACGCGTGACAAGCGCGAAGTGCAGAAAATGCTGATTCCTATTAATTCTGATTTAAACTTTAATTTTTAATAGGAAAAGATATTATTTTAGTTTTAGAAAATAGATTTTTAAATTAATTAGGATTAGATATAAAAAGGAAAAGAAGCTTCCCTTCTGGGGATTCCATTCCACCTCAGCCAAAATATATTTTATCAGAATCCTTATTTTTCTCTTTGAACCATGAACAACTAAACCTCCATTGTTAAGGTTAGGAGCTCTATCTATTGTATGGCTTGATACTATTATTTTTCTATTTTAATCTATGTACTGATTTATATTTCAACAATTATTTTCGTTCTTTATTTTATGAATTTGGGTGGAACGGAAGTATGACCCTCTTTCTAATTGAGTTCTTGTATAACTTGGAAAAGCTCTTTACTTGAACAATAGCTTGAAAACAACTTCTCCAAAATTTTAATTATTTGGACTTAATGGGATACATGACATATAATCCTCCTATATTTGGGTAATTAGGATTTATGTGGCATATAAACTAGAATTAAGCTTCACCTTCTAATTGGAATAAATTGACCAAGGAATTGCCAGTTGATGAATTTTAGAAGAGACTAGAAAGGTCTAAGGAATTAGGGTATAGTCACATATAGCTTGCCATGAATTAAATCTTCAGGATTAAAATAGTTAGTAAGAAAAGTCAATTCGCAAAATAGATAACTCTGAAGCCTTAACTGCCTTCTCCATATTTTATTCCCAACTTATTTATTCGCCTGTCTTTAATTTAATGCTTTTTGAACTCTCAAACACTATTTTCTGTTTTTCTAACTAAGTAAATCATTTAACCATTGTTGCTTAGTCCTTTAATCCTCGTGGGATCGACCCTCACTCACCTGAGGTATTACTTAGTACGACCCGGTGCACTTGCCGGTTAGTTTGTGGTTATGAATTCCGCACCAAGTTTTTAGCGCCGTTGCCGGAGATTGATAGTGATTAACAACTATCAGTTGTTTGATTGCTTAGATTATGCATTTTAGTTTTAATTGTATTTCAATTTTGCTTAATATTTTTTGAAATTTTTTTTAAATAAAATAAATAGCACTAATATTTTTCCTTAATATCTGAAATTAAGTTTGGTGTCACCTAGTTAATTTTATTTTAATTTTCTTCTTTACTTTCCCTGTTAATTTTTAAAATTTTCTGTCTAATTTCAGTTATCATTTTCGAAATTTATTTATTCTATTTAGTATTTTGATTTTATTATTTTACATAGGTTACCTCACAGGGACTTCTCTGCACTCTGACGTAGAGAATCCCATCTTTTCTTGTCTTCTATTTGTTTATGTGCAGGAACAGAGACAAGGAACATCTCTTAGACTTTGATCCTGAACCTGAAAGAACTCTCAGGCGACGTTTGCAACAAGAAAGACTTTACAAGGCTGCAGAATCCACTATGGATCCTAATAATGCTGTTAATGCTAATGTAGCAAACCCGAATGAGAATGATCAACAAAGGAGAGTGCTTGGCTCTTACTCTGCTCTTACTGCAGATCTTTATGGAAAAAGCATTGTGGTGCCTCCTATAGCTGCGAACAACTTTGAGTTGAAGCCATAATTAGTCATCCTGGTGCAACAGAACTGCCAGTATCATGGTCTTCCCCACGAAGACCCAAATCAATTTATTTCTAATTTTCTACAGATTTGTGATACTGTGAAGACAAATGGAGTAAACTCTGAGGTGTACAAACTCATGCTCTTCCCGTTTGCTCTGAGGGATGGAGCATAGCTCTGGCTGGATTTCCAACCCAAGGAGAGTTTGGATACTTGGGACAAGGTTGTTACTGAGTTTCTTACTAAGTTTTCTCACCAAAGAAGCTGACTAAGCTTAGGTTGGAGGTTCAGATCTTTAGGCAGAGGGATGGTGAAACTCTTTATGAAACTTGGGAGAGGTACAAGTTACTAATTAGGCAATGCCCTCCAGACATGTTCTCCAAATGGACCCAACTAGATATATTTTATGAAGGCTTGGGTGAAATGTCCAAGATGTGCTTAGATAATTTTGCAGGTGGTTCATTGCACAAGAAGAAGACACCGGAGGAGACTATTGAGCTGATTGAATTAGTTGCTAGCAACCAATATTTATACTCATCTAACTTGAATCCTGTGAACTCTGAGGCTCCTCAGAAGAAATGTGTTATGGAAGTAGAAGCTCTTAATGCTCTTCTTGCTCAGAATAAGCTTATGTCTCAGCAAATAAGTCTACTTACTCAACAGATGGGTGTCATGCAAGTCTCAACTATCAACAACCAAAACTCACCTCAAGAAGTCTCTTATGATATGACAGGTAATTTTGTGCAAAATGATAATTATGATTATGCTCAATCATCTTCTGAACAGGTCAATTACATGGGAAGTGGTCCTAGAAATCCCAATAATGACCCATATTCTAAGACATATAATCAAGGGTGGAGAAATCACCAAAATTTTGGGTGGAGGGACTAACCTCAGAGACTTCAGAATTTCAACAATAATTCTCAAGGTGGCTTCCAACAGAACAATTACAATAACTGCCAGTTTCAGTCTCAGCAACAATAACCACCTCAACAGGCAAACTCTAAGTCCCAAAAAGATTCTAATTGGGAGATAATGAGGAGTTTCATACAGGAAACCAGAGCCTCCATTAGAAACTTGGAGGTGCAAATTGGCCAACTGAGCAAGCAGATACCTGGGAAGTCTGCAAGTACATTTCCAGGTGATACAGTGGTAAACCCAAGAGAAGATTGCAAGGTCATCCAATTGAGAAGTGGTAAAACAGCTGGCTCTGAGACAAAGCCCAATGAAGAGCTAGCTGAAAAGAAAGCTCTAGAGGAGAAGAAGGAGGAAGTGGAGCACGCCCCTCCAAAGCGTGCAGACAACCCGTTCCCTGACTCTGTTGACACTTATCCTACATTGCCAAAGGCTCCTGAATACAAGCCAAAAATGCCATATCCTCAGAGGCTTCAGAAGGCTTCCAAAGAAAAGTAATTCTCTAAATTTTTAGATGTCTTCAAGAAGCTACAGATCAACATTCCTTTTGCAGAGGCTCTTGAGCAAATGCCCCTTTATGCTAAATTTATGAAAGAATTGTTGACTAACAAGGGAATTGGAAGGAGCAAAAAACCGTGGTGTTAACCAAGGAATGCAGTGCTATTATTCAACATAAACTTCCTGAGAAAATGCAAGATCCAGGGAGCTTTGTGATTTCTTGCACCATTGGAGATGTCACCATTCAGAGAGCTTTGTGTGATCTTGGAGCTAGCATCAATCTCATGCCACTTTCAGTGATGAAAAAGCTTCAAATTGAGGAGGCAAAACTTACTCGTATTTCTCTTCAACTTGCTGATCTTTCTATTAAATTACCTGTGGGTGTTGTTGAGGATTTACTTGTGAAAGTAGGACCATTTATTTTTTCTGCTAATTTTGTTATATTAGACATGGAAGAGGATGTAAAATCCTCTATTATTCTTGGTAGACCTTTTTTAGGTACAGAAAGAGCTCTGACAGATGTGCAAAAGGGTGAATTAACCCTGAGGGTAAATGAAAAACAGGTGGTCCTTAATGTTTTTGAAGCTCTCAAACACCCTAATGATTCTGAAGGGTGCATGAGAATTGATGTTGTTGAACCACTTGTTCAAGAAGTACTGGAAGTTGAGGTACTTGATGACATTCTGGATCCTATTTCTGAGTATGAATTAGTTGAAGTCGATGATTTACCACCCCAGAAGGCTGTGGTTTACACGCCTAAAGCAGAGGAGGAAGCCCCCAAGCATGAGCTCAAACCCTTACCTCCTTCTCTGAAATATGTGTTCTTGGGTGAAAAGGATTCATATCCTGTGATTATTAGCTCTTCCCTGAAGCCTGAAGAGGAAGAGGCGCTTATTTCAGTGCTCAGGAGCCATAAAATAGCTCTTGGATGGACCATTAGTGACTTGAAAGGGATTAGTCCAACCAAGTGTATGCACAAGATCCTCTTTGAAGATGATGCTAAACCAATTGTGCAACCACAAAGGAGACTCAATCTAACCATTAAAGAGGTGGTCCAAAAATAGGTAATGAAATTATGGGAAGCAGGTATTATTTACCCTATTTCTGACAGTCCTTGGATATGCCCTGTGCAGGTAGTTCCCAAGAAAGGAGGGATGACAGTGATCAAGAATGAATAGAATAAGCTTATTCCTACAAGAACAGTCACAGGTTGGAGAATGTGTATAGACTACAGGAGGCTCAACATTGCTACAAGGAAGGATCACTTTCCCTTGCCTTTCATTGATCAGATGCTTGAGAGGTTAGCTGATCATGCTTTTTATTGTTTTCTAGATGGATATTCTAGATATAATCAAATTGCAGTGGACCCTCAAGATCAAGAGAAGACAGCATTCACATGCCCCTTTGGAGTGTTTGCCTACAGAAGAATGCCATTTGGACTTTGCAATGCTCCAGCAACCTTTCAGAGGTGTATACTTTCAATTTTTTCTGATATGGTTGAAAAGTTCATTGAGGTATTTATGGATGACTTTTCTATTTTTGGTAATTCTTTTGAATCTTGCCTTAAGCATCTATCTCTTGTCTTGAAACGGTGTCAAGAATCAAACCTTGTTTTAAATTGGGAAAAATGTCATTTTATGGTTACAGAAGGTATTGTTCTTGGACACCGGATTTCAAGTAAGGGAATTGAGGTTGATAGAGCAAAGGTGGAGGTAATTGAAAAATTACCACCATCAGCTAATGTTAAGGCAGTCAGGAGTTTCTTAGGTCATGCAGGATTTTATAGAAGATTCATAAAGGATTTTTCTAAAATTGCTAAACAATTAAGCAACCTGTTGGTTGCTGATGTTCCTTTTGTCTTTTATTCTGATTGTCTGCGTGCTTTTGAAACTCTGAAAGTAAACCTTACTTCTTTTCCCATTATAGCTCCCAGGGATTTACCATTTGAATTGATGTGTGATACTAGTGACTTTGCTATAGGAGCTGTTTTAGGACAGAGGCATGGTAAGCTTGTACATATCATTTACTATGCCAGTCGTGTGTTAAATGATGCCCAAAAGAATTACACAATTACAGAAAAGGAATTATTAGCTGTTGTATATGCTGTTGATAAGTTTAGATCCTATTTACTTGGTTCTAAGGTCATTGTTTATACTGATAATGCTACTTTGAAGTACCTTCTAACCAAGCAGGATTCTAAACCAAGATTAATCAGATGGGTGTTGCTCCTTCAGGAATTCGATATTGAGATAAAAGACAGGAAAGGGTCAGAAAATCAAGTAGCTGACCATCTCTCCAGGATTGAGCCTGAAGCCGGAGTACAACCACCCACAGCTGTGACTGAGACGTTTTCGGATGAGCAATTGTTCCTCATTCAGCAGGCATCATGGTTTGCAGACATTGCAAATTATAAGGCCATGAGTTTTATTCCAAGGGAGTATAGTAGGCCACAAGTAAAGAAGCTATTGACTGATGCCAAGTACTACATTTGGGAGGAACCATACCTTTTTAAAAGGTGTTCAGATGGTATCATCCGGAGATGTGTCCCAAATGAAGAAACACAACAAATTCTTTGGCACTGTCGTGGTTCTGATTATGGAGGCCACTTTGGTGGTGAAAGGACAGCTACAAAGGTCCTTCAGAGCGGGTTTTACTGGCCGACCCTCTTCAGGGACTCAAGAGCATTTGTGAAGCACTGTGACAGATGTAAAAAAGCCATAAATCTCCCTGCCAACCATGAAATGCCACAGCAGGGGATTCTTGAGGTTGAGCTGTTTGATGTGTGGGGCATTGATTTCATGGGACCCTTCCGACCTTCACATTCAAACAACTATATCCTAGTGGCAGTTGATTATATGTCCAAGTGGGTGGAAGCTGTGGCTCTACCCACCAATGATGCCAAGGTGGTAATGAGCTTTCTTCAAAGATATATCTTTAGCCAGTTTGGTGTTCCAGGGACACTCATTAGTGATGGAGGAAGTCACTTCTGTAACAGACAGCTGGACTCTCTTCTGCAGAGATATGGAGTCCGTCATAAAGTGGCAACCCCCTATCACCCTCAGACAAGTGGACAGGTTGAAGTTTCCAACAGGGAACTCAAGCAGATTCTAGAGAAGACCGTCAGTGTTTCAAGGAAGGACTGGTCTAGGAAGCTTGATGATGCTCTATGGGCATACCGGACAGCGTACAAGATTTCCATTGGCATGTCCCCCCGTCAAGCTAGTGATGTTAAAGAAGCGCTTGTCGGGAGGCAACCCGATAATTTTGTATCCTTAGTTATTTTTCGTAGTAGTAGTTTTATTACTTATTTGATTTTTATTGAGTTTTTACTGTTTTTCTGATCATGCAGCTATTTTATAACAGGAACCGAACACTTCAGGCGACAAAAAAAAAAAAAACGAGCACACGACGCACAAGCGTCACTGACGCGTACGCGTCATATGTGTGTGCGTGAAAAATAAAAATGAATAGAGAGTTAAGCAGGAGTGGCGCTGGAACTATGTTTTATGCACAAACCAGCCCACGCATACGCGTACCTCACGCGTGCGCGTCGTTTGCGCTTTTTGCCACCCACGCGTGTGCGTCGCTGACGCGTACGCGTAACCCTGAAAATCGGCGTCAATGAGTGTTTGGGCAGAGAGTTGTGATGGGTTGGGGCTGGAATTGTGCTAGAGGCACAAACTTGCTCACGCGTACGCGTCCCTAACGCGTGCGCGTCCTTTCCACAAATGGCCATCCACGCATGTGCGTGCATGACGCGCACGTGTCATATGAAAATTTTGGTTCCCAGGCCACGCGAACAGAGAGTTGTGCGTGCACGCAGCCGCCTTCGCGCAATTCGCACAAACCAAGGGCACGCGTACGCGTGCCAGAGTCTTCTGCGTCACTATCAATATCGGGCGACCCACGCGTACGCGTGCTGTGCGCGTACGCGTCACCTGCGCCGCACATCTCCACTAGTTCGCTGTCCAGTTTTAAATTTTCATTCTCTCCCCCTCCCTAATCCTAATTCTTTCTTGTTCTTTTATCCTTTTATTCTTTTTTCCTCATAATATTTGTTTTTGTTTTCAGTTCTTCTTTGCTTGAGGACAAGCAAACCTTTGAGTTTGGTGTTGTCGCTACGCTTATGGCTTTTCTGCTTATTTTAATAGCACCAAAGGGAGATGAATGTTCCTCATGGAGGAATGAGATGGCCACTAGCATAACTGAGGTGGTTGAGTTCCTTTCATTCTATTTATTTTCCGTTCTTATTTTGTTGTTTTCTGTTTTCTATTGCTTTGATTGCCTGCATGGTCTTTAGTACTTTTAGTTCTTAGAATTAGTTTCATTTTGTTATTTGTCTCATGTACCACTCACTGAACTTGAATCTAAAAAGAAAAAGGAAAAGAAGTGATATATTGCATGAGAAATTGAGTTTATATTGAAGAGTAGTCTTATTCACTTACATGTGGTGGTATTTTCTGTGACTCTGAATGCATGACATGAATAGTGTATATTTAAATTTGAATCAAAGAATGTTGATGTACAAGGAACAGGAATTTAGAGAATTATTATGACTGCTCTGAAATAAACAAAAATTTAATCCTTGAAGCAAAAGAGACAGCAAAAAAAAAGAGATATAAAAGCAAGGTCCAAGGCTCTGAGCATCCATGACTAGGGAGGTCAGACACGATTAAAAGTTCAAAGAGTTGTTTCCCTAGTCACATGCTTGTGGTGTTCTTGTGTCAAGTAATCCTTGAGACAAAACATTTAGAGTCGAGATCAATTGCAATTAGCAGAGTATGCCAAAGGCTTTGAGCACCATTGTCTGGGAGTAACTGAAAGAAAAATCAAAACTTAAAAAGAGTTCCCCGGTTAAGTGCTTGTGGTGTTTCTATGTCAAGTGAAGCTTGAGACAAAACATTTAAAGTCACGGCTAGGCTCAAGGTGCAAAGCACCAAAGAAAAGAAAAATTGCTGTGTTCAAGGGTTAAATCGAGTTACAAAAGATTAGAGAATTTATAATATTATTTGGATTCTAATTCCGAATGACACTGACATCCTTCTGATTCAAAGGAGAGCGAGATGTCAAAGCTATTCAAGATTTCAGTTGTAAACCCCACTATAAGAAGAGAGAAGAGCGACACGCGTGACACGTGAAGAAGACCATCGACGCGTACGCGTGACTGTCGCCTACGCGTGACAAGCGCAAAGTGCAGAAAACGCTAATTCTTATTAATTCTGATTTAAACTTTAATTTTTAATAGGAAAAGATATTATTTTAGTTTTAGAAAATAGATTTTTAAATTAATTAGGATTAGATATAAAAGGGAAAAGAAACTTTCCTTCTGGGGATTTCATTCTACCTCAACTAAAATACATTTTATCAGAATCTTTATTTTTCTATCTGAACCATGAGCAACTAAACTTCCATTGTTAAGGTTAGAAGCTCTGTCTGTTGTATGGATTGATACTATTATTTTTCTATTTTAATTCATGTACTGATTTATATTTCAAGAATTATTTTTGTTCTTTATTTTATGAATTTGGGTGGAACGGAAGTATGACCCTCTTTCTAATTGAGTTCTTGTATAACTTGGAAAAGCTCTTTACTTGAACAACAGCTTGAAAACAACTTCTCCTAAATTTTAATTATCTGGACTTAACGGGATACGTGACATGTAATCCTCTTATATTTGGGTAATTAGGATTTATGTGGCATATAAACTAGAATTAAGCTTCACCTTCTAATTGGAATAAATTAACCAAGGAATTGGTAGTTGATGAATTTTAGAAGAGACTAGAAAGGTCTAAGGAATTAGGGTCTAGTCACATATAGTTTTCCATGAATTAAATCTTGCATAATTAAAATAGTTAGTAAGAAAAGTCAATTCGGAAAATAGATAACTCTGAAGCCTTAACTGCCTTCTCCATATTTTATTCCCAACTTATTTATTCGTCTGTCTTTAATTTAATGCTTTTTAAACTCTCAAACACTATTTTTTGTTTGTCTAACTAAGTAAATCATTTAACCATTGTTGCTTAGTCCTTCAATCCTCGTGGGATCGATCCTCACTCACCTGAGGTATTACTTGGTACAACCCGGTGCACTTGCCGGTTAGTTTGTGGTTATAAATTCCGCACCAAGGTGCAAAGCAGAAGTTGATAGCCAAAGTGTTCGGTGGATGGGAAGAATCTTACCAAGCTTTGTCATTGTGGTTTTTGGCAATGGTTCAGAAGATGCCTAGTTCACAAGTCCAAATAGAAACAAGACTTTTGTATAACGGGACAGAAGAGGTGGTCGGTGTTAAGATACTTCACCGGGTATTCTGGAGTTTCAATCCATGCATTCGAGAGTTCTGACAATGCAAGCCACTGGTTCAGGTTGACAGTACCCAGCTTTACGGAAAGTACAAAGGCTGCTTTTTGGTTGCTGTTGCATAGGATGGGAACCAAAATATTGTGTCGATTGCTTTTGCCGTCATCGAAGGGGAGACCGCTGATGCATGACACTTTTTTCTTAGTAATTTACGAAGTGATGTTTTTAAAAGAGACAGTGTAGGTATAATCTCTAATCGTCATGAGTGAATTCGGGTAGCAGTAAATTGTAGCGGGGGTGATTGAAAACCTCCAAGAGAATGGTGGATGTTTTATATTTAGCGCATCAGTAGCAACTTCTTAAAGGAATTCAAGATGCCGTATATACAAAAGCTTGTTGTGAAAATAGGGTATTCAAGGATAGTGGATGAGTACAACATCAACTGCAAGAGTGAGGCGAGGCATATGCCCGGTGGTGCGACAACCTCAAACTTCCCCAGTGGGTATTGGCATTTGACTAGGGACATCGATGGGGTCACATGACCATGAACCTTGTTGAATGCATCAATTCAGTGTTGGAGGGTGTCCAAAATTTTCCTGTGTTGGCGCTCATCTGAGCAATATATTATCGGTGGCTGAAACACTGCATAATACTGTGGTGGCTGCTGTGGTGGCTACTATGGTGGCTACTTTGGAATGGCATCTGACAATCTTAGCCACATCCCGAATATACCCAAGTACCAACCCTAGTAATTAGCAGACGGTCTTAAGTCAGTGATTGGAAGCAGATGCCTCTATCGCAATCAATTGTCGCAAAGGTTCACCCATACTTGTATCCATTTGGCATATATCCCGCTCTAGTCATGGCTCTGTACTCAGCGAAGAGTGACGCAATGTTGATCAGCTGCGATGACTTGTGCAGGGTCAGAAGAGTTTGTGCATACCCATATTGGCGCAAGACTCGGTCCGCAAAGTTCCATCAACGCATTCGAATGATAGCAACGGCTTCACTGTGTCACACACCTCAAGATGTGCAAGTAGGTCGGCAGGTATGATGATCCCTTCGTATGACTGCCTGACAAACTAAAATATATTAAGTGGGCTATTAGAATATTAATATCATAAATTAATATTGTAAAATTAATATTGTAAATTAATATCATAAATTAATAGACATACTAACCTCATCCATGTAGTCTATTTCTTGCCTAATAGACGCCACGCTCTTCGGCATCCATGCTTTATTGCATGGCTGATGACTCCACATTCAACACATAACATTAAAATAGAATTTATATTATGTATTTCCAGTAAAATATAAATAAAATACGAGTCAAATTCGATTAACCTATTAATACTATTACCTTTATGCAATTGGTATTTTAGCTGGTGCAAGCTGCTGTCTTAGAATCAGCACAAGCCACGATATTCGCTCCCATGCCCAAACAAACAACAAATTAAGCGGGCCATTTATCTCCTTACAGTCGTACTATGATGCACAGCACAGTGATTAGTAAAAATGCGCGAGAGTTGCTGACCCCCAATTATAAGTGCGAATTTTCTCAAAATTTTGGAGCAGTGGTAAATACTTCGCATGTGCATATGCTGTTGACTTATCTGAAAAGAGCATGATACCTAGCTGACAGATGATATGACGCCTAACGTATTACTGAACAAACTTCCAAGTTTCTAAAGGCTGTCTGTCTCTGATATGGTAAACCCAAGATAACTTTATGTAACTTTTGGAGGAACTACTCACAACGAGTTTGCTGCCGAAGATCGCCAGGCTATGGTTGACCAAGAAGTCATGACTGCTATCAGTCCAACCAGTCATAACATCTCCATCAATCGGTAGGCTATATATATGTGCCACGTCTTCGCGGGTCACTGTAATCTCACCGACCGACAATACGAAGATTTGAGTGTCCAGCCTCCACCTTTTCACAAGAGCACCCAGTAACACGGAATGTCCTCCAATCTCCCTAATTCTTAAGATCTGGTAGAATTTCGTCGTTTGTAAAGTCTGATCAACTGCCAAATGCCACGCCTCTGATGGATTAAGTTTAAGGGGATAGAAGGTTCTTGTTAGCCTGGTACAACAAAAAATTATTACATTTTAAAAATACAACTAAAAATAAAGTAATCATATTAATATAGAAAACAAAAAATAATTATATAAAATTAAAAAAATTAATTTTTTTATATTTTATTATTTTAAATTAATTAATTACTAAAAAATCGAATTA
>NC_029790.2:94725410-94750098 GCF_000816755.2 Arachis ipaensis
TAACAATATCATAACAGAAAATAAAAAACTTACTCTAGAAAATTTCAAAAATTGTTTTCTATGTATATTATTTATTAATTTTAATAATTAAAAGAAATATAAAATATTATATTATAACAGAAAATAAAAAATAATATTATAATAACATAAAAATAGAAAAAAAGAATAATATTATTTTCAAAAAATCAATATTTATTATTAATTATATTATTTATTCATAGTAACGGAAAAATAACAGTACTATTAAACTAATATAAATTAAATAAACAGTAACAAACTACTAAATTAATATTAACCAAATAAACAGTAACAAATTAACTAAAAGTAATAAACTTACATAATTATGATGTCCTAAATAATTGATAATATGATCTGTCATCAACATATAATCAGGTACCATTTTAGTCGTAATACTCTTACTCAATGTTCTAAAAATCAGAGCAGACCAGACCGGCCGGTTCAACTGGGTTAACTAGAAACCGGTCACTTAGCCAGTCCAGTCCACCAACAAAATCTCTCTGCAAAAAATTGGCCGAACCGGTGGTTAACCGGCAAACCAGGCGAACCGTCCGGGTTTCAGCAGGCACCGATTCTCCCCCCAGCTAATGAAACGGCGTCGTTTGGCTTTTAAAAAAATAAAAGAGAAGGCTGAAGAACGCATGTTGTTGCAGCCACTAAGCCACTTTACCCTAAATCCCTAATCTGAAATCTCTTCGAAGAACACTGCCATTCCCAACCTTAAGCTCTTCAACGCTCGAGCTTTTGCCGATGGAAAACAACCGCCACCGTCAATCGAAACAGATGCCGGAGCAAGCGCCACTGTCGCAGGTCGTCGCCTCACTGTCACGGGTTGTCTCCTCACCGTCGCAGGTCGTCTCTTTACCATCGGGTCATCTCCTCACCGTCGCGGGTCGTCTTCTCACCATCGCGGGTTGTCTCCTCACCGTTGCGGGTCGTCGGCTTGTTGTCGTCACCGTCACCAAAGAGAGGTCGTCTGGCTCTGGCCTTCTGTTCTCTACTTCTCTTACGGTTAGTTCTGGGCTTCTGGATATTCTTCTGTTCTTCAGTTTTTCATTTTTTCAATCTTGTTGAGTTCTTGTTTTGAGTACTGTGGTTTTTGACTTTTTTTTTCAATTAAATTTTTATTTAGTGAAGAATTCAGAGCAGATTTAAAGTAGGTACATGTTCTTCAGATGCAGAGTTCTTTTGCTCTCTTGTTCTGTTTTTTTATTTTTTTATTTTGTTTATTATATGATTAATCATTCTGAAATGTTGAATAAATTTGATGTTTGTTCAATTTTAGAATTCTGCTTTGTTGATGTAGGTTCAATTTTTTCAATTCTGCTCTGTTGAATTAATTGGATGAATTGCTGAATTTAATTATGTTGAATGCCATATGAATTGATATATTGGTCTGAATTCTGGAAACCCTATCAAAGCTACAGCCACCTTCAAAAACTTGCCTTGTTAAACCTAAAAAAGCTTGGCTTGTTATATTGATTCTGATTTTTTAGCTTTGTTTTGTTATACTGATTCTGATTTTTGAGTTGTTGGTTCCTGATTTTTTCTAATTCTTCTAATTTTGAGTTGTTATGAATGAATGATCTTGTTTTGAATTAAAGATAAGTGTATGTTCAATTGTTCAAGCCCATCGTTGGTCCAAACCCTATAACAGAACTTTGCTATGAACAAATGATCTTATTTTCAATGGATGCTGATTGCTTGTGTGGTTTGTTTGTTATAGAAAGTATAAAAGGCTCTTTTGCAATTTGATGTCCACTCAAAATCTGCTTTTCAGTTTTTATTTTTTATTTTGAATGCTATATAGAATATTTTGGATTCTGGATTCTATAATTCTAGATTTTTGAATGTTATATTCAATTTTGTAATTTGAATTATCTTTATGATGGAACAATGGAATACTTAATGATGATTATGATTACTAATGAGTAATGTCTTTATTTAGTTGAAAACTTGTGTAATTTTTGAATGCTATATTCAATTTTTGATTATATATTAAATTTTTTTATAATTTTACTGTATATTTAATTAAACCGGTTCGACCACGGTTCGACACCGATTGAACCATTGAACCATTGAACCAGTCTCTTGACCGGTTCAATAATCGGTCCGGTTCTCGCAACCTTGCTCTCGCTCTTACTTGAAACCAACTTACTCACTCTGAATCAAACCCTAAACTTTCTCTCCATATGTGGCGCTACTTTTGGCCACAGTAAAGAATAAGACTCCTCACCCCCATTTTATATCCTCAACGCCATTAATGGAGCCACTTTCTGGAGCAAGCTTGGTCGCGTGCATGGAGATAGGATGCAAAAGTGGTCAACACGCACCCTACGTGTTGCCATGGTGCAGCCATGGCGGTTCCCTGCTTGGACTCACTAATAAAGATGCCTAAAAAATGTGCAAGGAATCTTTGTTAAAGGTAACACGCACCCTGTGTTTTGCTCTTGTGCAACCATATGGCAAATCTCTGTTGCAAATCTCTAATAAAGTTACCTCAAAACTTTGTGAGGAATCTCTGCTAAAGTAACACGCACCCTGCGTGTTGCCCTAGGTGAGGACACGTGGTGAATCTCTCAGGATTCTCTAATAAATTTGCCTCGAAACTTTGTAAGAAATCATTCCAAAAGTAATACGCACCCTACGTGTTGTGTCAGCATTATTTGAACATCCACACTTTTGCAAACACTCCAAAGAATAATATTCAACAAAAATACCACTTTCTTTTCCATATTAAAAATAATTTCTAAATATTTTTATTGTTAATGACATATCAGTCATTTTATGTTTCATTGCTAAAAAATTTTAGCGTCAATTATCGGATTTATCAATAAATTTTTTTAATAGTCCAAAAAATTTATAACTTTTAATGATCATATTCTTGACAATTTGTATGGCTATTAAAATCAATTTTAACATTATTATTTTATTGGCTTTTATTAATTACTTTTAGTATTGCCACTAAAACCTTAAATTTTTTTTGAGAAAGTATGAAGAGCCAATGTATGTATTGTACAATATATACAATGAGAGTTAAATTGCAATTAAAATTAAATCATATTCAATTAATTAATTTTGAATAGTTTCTAATTTTAAATTTGACACAAATTAGGATTACAATCAGTTACACCAATACACAGACCCTCTCTCTATACGGTCTTACCCTCTTTCTCCCTTTCTCATCGGTTCTCTCTGCCGCACGCAGAGGTCACCCTCCACCATTACCTTCCGGTCGTGTTCATTGTTCTCACCGCACCGCACCATGGTAGTGACTCCAACCAGCACTTTTCTCACTGTTGTAAGCCCGCTGTACGCAGAGGTCACGCTTTGCTATTACCTTCCGATCGTGTGAGTTGTTCTCACTGCACGGCACCGTCCCAGTGACTCCATGATGTATCACTATTTCATGGTATATTTTAGGCTAAATTGAGTGGATTTTATCCATTATTCTCACACTTATTCATAGAATTCGCATGTTTTATATTTTCCTTCCTAATTTTGTGCTATGATTGAAAACATGCTTTTTTGGCCTTGAATTTGCTAATTTTAATTCTCTCTTATTACCATTCAATGTCGTGATATGTGTGTTAAGTATTTTCAGGTTTTATAGGGCAGAAATGGCCGAGAGGATGAAAAAGAAGCATGCAAAAGTGGAAGGAACACAAGAAGTTGAGAATTTTAGAAGCTGGTAGCGACGCGTACACATGGGCGATGCGTACGTGTGACCAGTGCAGTAGGCAAGCGACGCGTACTCGTGGATGACGCGTACGCGTGACCAGGAATTCGTTCAGCAACGCGTACGCGTGACGGGTGTCACGTGCTGCATTAAACAGAATTCATTGTGGGTGATTTTTGGGCTGCTTTTGACCCAGTTTCAGGCCCAAAAATACTGCTTAGAGGCTGCAGAGTGGAGCTGGATTGGGGGGAAGGGGAATCATTCACTTCTCATTCACACAATTTTAGGTTTTAGATGTAGGTTTTTAGAGAGAGAGGCTCTCTCCTCTCTCTGGGTTTTAGGATTTTTAGTCTTGTTCCTTCTCAAATTCAGATTTCAATCTTCTTTAAATTTAGTTTTCTCTTACTTTTATTTGTTCTAGCACTTTAGTTATTTACTTCTCTCATTGGTTCCTCTATTTTGCTAATTTAGTTTATGAGTTCATGTGTTACTCTCAATTTTCATTAGTTCAATTTATGTTTCACGTTTCTTATTGTTCAATTGCTTTGTTATTGTTATTTCTTTGCTTTGGTTAGTTTTAGATTTTGCTATATCTTGTTGGTTTCTATATTTTTATGTTATGCCTTCCAAGTGTTTGATAAAATGCTTGGTTGAATTTTAAATTAGATTTTTATGTTCTTAACTTGGATTGATCAATTAGAGACTCTTGAGTTATCAAAATTCTTTTGTTGATTGGTGATTGAAAATTGCTAGTTGGCTTAGGCTTCACTAAATCTAGTCTTTGATTAAGACTTGTGAACTTAAGTTGATCTTGCTCACTTGACCTTCCTTCATTGTTAGAGGTTAACTAAGTGAAAACAAAAGGCAATTACCATCACAATTGAATATGATAATGAGGATAGGAATTCCAATTCTCAATCCTTGCTAGGACTTTTCTTAGTTATTAGTTTACTTTCTTGCCATTTTACATTACTTGTCTCTTATCACAAAAACCTCAAAAATACTTTTTTGTAACCAATTATAAGTACACTTTCCTGCAATTCCTTGAGAGACGACTCGAGGTTTAAATACTTCGGTTAATTTTATTGGGTTTGCTTAAGTGACAAACAATTCAAATATTGATTGAGGTTCGATTGTCAGTGTAGAACTATACTTGCAACGAAACTATTTTTGTGAAAATCTTTACCGACATTTTTCCTCCGTCACTCCAACCAGCAACCATATGTTCATTTCAGTATGTATTTCGATGGTTAATTTATTAAATAAAATGGATTATATGATTATCTTTATGCACAAATGTCGGATGTTCTTGTCTACATATAACTGGATGTTCACAATTATTATACGCGTAAATGGTTAGTTTTTGGGCACGAGGAAGTTCAGTGCTACAGTTCGCGTCCGCCACAATGATTCAACTAGGTCACGTTTGGATGTTCAGCCACGTTTGGTGCAAAGCAGTTCCTTCCCGCAAGGGGCTAGGCGTGCGGAGACTAGGCTGCAGCTCGGGTCGGAGGAGTTGCATGCGGAGGCAATGTTGCAGTCACGACGGGATGTGCAGTGGCGACAGTGCGAAGGTTTTTCGGCCAGTGAGGGAGGATGCTTGCGAAGAAGTGTGGGTGATGCGGGTCTGCCAGGTGCGGATGCAGGTTTCAGCGCACACGGCGGGGCGGCGTGTGGGTTCTGTGAAGCGAACGGGAGGGGTTTTGGGAGGGAAGGGTAACCGTGAGAGCAAAAGGGTTAATGGGAAAAAATTGGAATTAGGGGTAAATTGGTGGTAGGGTAAATTGAAACTGAACAGGCCATTTGAAATTACGGTAAATGAGGGTTAATTTATTTTTTTAATTTATATTGGACCAAATAAACAGCCCATTGTAACCATTGTATAGATACCTTATTGTCTCCCTAGCGGGGTTCATTTTTTTTAATAATAGTCGTTTTGTAAGAGGAAGGTTTTAGAATAGAAAAAATAAGAGAAAATTAGGGAAGAAACAAGGGAGAAAAATAATTCTACTGAAAGAATTTTGAAGAGATAGAGATATGATTAATTTTTTATCACCAATTACCTTCTTACTATATCTATTTATAAAATTCATTAACTAATAAAACTATCTTAATTGAGTTATTAGACTTACTTTTACTCATTGCATTACCTTCTTCTTAATGACAACCTTGTGATGTGATAGCCTAGAGCGGGCTAGGAATTTTTCTCAAAATAAGATTGGCGTTGCAAGTATAGTCCCAACCCGACAATCGACCATCAATCAAATTTTAATTCAAAGATGTCACAATTCAAATCAAATTATAAACTGAGAGTTTTAAGTCCCGGGTCGTCTTCCCTATGAGTTACAATGAAATGCTCAATTATTGGCTATGGGAATTTGGGGTTTTGATTGCAAGAGTCAAGAAATTAAAATGGCAAGTAATTAAATGGAAAACAAGTAAAAGATATGAAAATGGAAATTAAATGGTAAAAAGAGCTCTTGGCAAGAATTGGGGAATTAAGGAGTCCTATCCTAGTTATGGACCACAAACATGGTAATTGTGTAGAATTAATCCCAATTAGTTAATTCTAACATCGAGAACTAGTCAAAAGGGCATAATTGATCTCAATCCACAAGTCCTAGCCAACTCTATTAATGGAAGGCTTAGAGTTAGTTGAAACCAAATCAACTAACAATCCTCATACAATGTAGAATGGACATCCACCATTCAAGTTCACCTAATTACCCAATTTTCTAACCAAGAGTGTGAAAAACTAGGCAAAAATCCAGCCAAATATTTTATCAAACACTTGGAAGGCATAAAAGAGAAGCATGGCAAAATAACAAGAAATAATAAAACCTACAACTACCAATTGTAAGAAGACAATAATAACAACTAAATTAAGCAATAAGAGACATAAAACATGAATTGCATTAATTAAAATTAAAAGTAACAAAGTGTCATAAACATAAAAGAATAAAATAAAAGAAATAACAAGTAGAATTAAGGAACAAGGGTGTAAGAACAATAAATGGCAAGGAAAACTAAATGAAAACAAGAATTAAACCTAAATCTAAGAGAGATCTAACCTAATCTACCCTAATTCTAGAGAGAAGAGAGAGATTCTCTCTCTAGAATATAACCTAAAGCATGTTTCTAATCTACCCTAATTGCTCTCCACTTGATATGGAATCATGCCCCTTTGATATACCACTCAATCAGCTTCAAAAAGTCCAAAACAGGGCTCTGGAAGCCTAGAAATCGCCCCAACATTTTGCTTTAAGTGAGTCATGTGCACTGATTCGTGCGTAAGCACAGATGTGTGCGTACCACACGTGCTGAATTTTTCTCTTGTGCGTACGCACAGGATGTTGTGCATACACACACATGGCTGTGTGCTCCTCCTTTGATTTCTTCATGTTTTCTCCCTATTGCATGCTTCTCCTCCACTCTCATCAAGCCATTTCAACCTATTACACCTGAAATCACTCATCAAACTCATCAAGGCATCGAATGAAATGAAAGTGGAATAAAATTGATTAAATTAGGCACAAAATAGCATGTTTTTGCAATTATGCACAATTTCGAGAGAAAACGCTAAGGCTGCGTTTGTTTACAGAGATAGGACACTGAGACAGGGACACAGAAAAATAAAATTATGTTTGGCAGAGGAGACATGGATAGAGACAATGTGTCCAGAGACACTGAATTAGTATATTTTGTGTCCATCCTGACAAGAAGGACATAGAGACACTAACAAGGGACACAACTTATTTTTTATTTTTTCTTTTATTATTTTTGTTAATTTTTTATAATTATATTTTTTTATTATTATATTTTTCATCTCAAATTTTTGAATGAAAAAAATGAGAATAAATTAGATTTTCATAATTTGTTCTAGTTTATCACCAAACAGAATACAAGAAAACAAAATTTTGTATCTCTGTCCATCAGTGTCTTGTCCTGTCCTGTTCTTAGTGTTTTGCCCTGTCCTGTTCTCGAAAACAAACGCAGCCTAAAGTATGCTATTTAGATGAATAAATATGGGTTTATATGATGAAATCCACTCAAATCAATCCAAAATTTATCCTCAAATATGGATTCATCAATTCCCTTACACTTAAATAATAGCATGTCCACATGTTAATCACAATCAAAGGATAAGGGTAAAAGGGCAAGCAACTTATTCAATACAAATGCTTATATGCATGCAACTATACTAAATTCTATCTATCTATATCTATACTATGGTCCCTATTGAGTTTGGCAAAAACAAACAATGGAATCTCAATCAATCCAAAATAAAACCTTAGGGCCAAGGCAAAGAAAATATAGCAATATGATCAATGTCCAAAGATTTGATTTGAAATTTTCAAAATTATTTTGGCAACTTGCAAGAAGACTCAAGATAAGAGATGGAAACATAGAATTGAGCGATCGAACCCCTCACCGGATGTGTATACACTCTAGTCGCTCAGTGTTTTGGGCTTAATCACTCAATTCTCCTTTAATCATGTTTTCTAGGATTTGCTAGTCATCTAACAATCAACAAATACTTGATGCATGAATGCAAATATCATGAGGTCTTTGGAGGGTTGTAATGGGGTTAGGATAAGGGTAGGATTAATATGGTTAAGTGGACTAGTAGATTGGATCTTTGATTAACTCAAGTATCCTACCTAATCGTATATTAACCTATTTACACACAAGAAAACAACCTAACTTCCCATTCATCTCTTTTTTCATACCCACTCATGCATTCTCTTTCCAATTCACACACATATGCATTCTTTATTTACGTTATTATCATTATTCATTCCTTTTCTTTTCTTTTCTTTTCTTTTTCTTTTTCTTCTTTTTTTTTTAACAAAGTATGTACACCAAAATTTTTTTTTTTATCATAAAAAAGAGATGCATATATTTTAAGTGATGAATGTATGAGTGTTTACCCATTTTTCCAAATTTTCTCAATGAATACCTAAAGTAAACTAACTACCAATGTGTCCCACAAATTTTCCCCACACTTGATTAACACACACTCCACAAACCCAAACTAATCAAAGATACAATCCATGGATATTAATAATTTTTCGCTTAAGGCAAAAGGTGTTCTTAAAATTAGAACAAAGGGGAGTTAAAAGGCTCAAAATTGAGTTACAATGATAAATGTAAGGGTTGGCCATATGGGTTAGTGAGTTCAATTTCAACAATGACCTCAATCATACTAAATGCATTCAAAACATCAAATATAGAATATAAAGATTCAAGAAAATCTAAGATCACAATCATAAAGGAGTATATCGCACAAGAATAAAATTTGTGGTTGAGAATATGCAACCACACAATTAAAGCTCAAGTCTCACTAGGTGTTTTGTTCTAGCTCTTTTCTATGTTCCATAAAAAGAATACTTCAAGCAAGTTGAAAAACAAGTTTTCAAATCTAATCAATGGAATGCCCTAAAAGAGATTTCTTCAAAATTCTTTGTTGTTTTCACCAACATATTTACTATACCATGCAAATTCAAATATTTACTACTATAAAACTATAAGCAAGCTAAGATATATACAAGAAACTAAGCAAAGTATAATGTAACGAAATACTAAACAAATATTTACAAAAAAATAGCTATCGATACAAGAAAATGATGCAAAGTGTTGAGAAGAAAAAATTTACACCCCAAAAATTGCAGATCCTCCCCTACACTTAAATGTTGCACGGTCCTCCGTGTATGCACTCAATCCGGGGTGAATAACTATGGAGCTCCACCTTCAGCTGGTGGGCACTGGGGCTCGAATTACTATAGAAAGCAAATAAACAAGAATTGAGAAAAAAGCCATAGTAGTGTGGTATGATAAAAGACAATGTGTGTATTCTAAGTGTGCACGGTTGAGAACACACACATTGGCCGGGTGAAAACGGCAACCACATAATCAAAAGAAATAGCATGTGTTCCTCAATTAAGTATCTTAGGTTGCAAGTAAAGAATAAGCAAAAGTTAAGGTACAAACAAACCTAGGTCCCCATAATTCAAGTGAATTGAATATTTGAGATATTGGATATTGAAATCGTGTAAGTGAAAACGCAAAATTGATATAAAAGCACAATAAACAATAACCAATCCAATGATAAAAATAAAACTACTTATTCATCGTGAAACATAATGAAATAGCCACATGGTAAAGGTACTTGTTGCAAAAAGTGACAAGCTTGATAAAAGTCAAGTTAAATCACTCAAACAAATGCAAAGCAGCATTAAACTACACTCAAACGTTGCACCCCCCTTTCTTGAGTCGTCACTTTGTTCTCTTGTCAACCTTGCCAATTTGATGCCAAATATAGACTATTATACCTCGTTGGAAAGCTATGGATGTCAGCTTTCTAACGCAACTGGAAGCACGTCAATTGGATCTCTACAACTCGAGTTATACTTCATGAAAGGTGAAGAGGTCAGCTGGCCTGATTGCATGTTGGTACTATGCTCTTCTATGCACATTACGGGGCTGTTTTCTCCCTCAATTTTTAGTATCCACCATGCATGCCATATATGCTTGGAAAGCTCTAGATGTATTTCTTGCTAAAATTCATGAGAATTCTTCCATTCATAGCATTCAAGGAATATAACTAAAAACTCATGGAATTTGCATAAAAATCTTCATGTTTGAATGATTTAAGACAAGCATGACTATTTGGCCCAAATGATTACTTAAGGCTCAAGAAAATGCATAAAACAACTAAAAATAAAAGAAAAAAGGCTAGTGAAACTAGCCTAAGATGCCTTGGCATCAATTAACAAGAAACAAGTACCGGTCATGTGATGAATTTGATATGAACATCATGATGAACAAGAAATTTCAACTCAATTCACTAAAGAAGAAGTGCACAATTCATGATTAAGTTGCCAAACAAGGATATAGTCTAATGCACATGGTAGCTACAACATATGAATCAAACTCACAATTAATTTAGGCAATTAAACAAGGACTTAATGCTTAGTGCACATATTCATCAAAAATTAAACCAAGAAGCAACCCAATCAACATCAATCAAACACTTGCAATTTATTTTATTAACAAACAACTAAACCAAACTTAATAAAATTACTAAAATCAAAATGAGATGCAATAAAAACTAAGTAAAATAAGTAGAAAAATATGGAAAAGGCAAGAGAAGAGAGGGATGGAGGGGGTAGAAGTACATTAGGGCTTAATTCAAAGTGCAATAAAATTTTGCCCAAAACAGCACTTGTGCGCACGCACAGACATGTGTGCGCATGCACAGACATGTGTGCGCATGCACACTAGGTGAAAATGGGGGTATGCGGACACACAAAAATGTGCGAGCGCCATCAGTAGAAAGGGAATTAAGAAGTGTGCATACGCACAAAGGTGTATGTACGCATAGGACACTTTTTTTTTTTTGCTTGGGAAAGGGTCATGTGTGCGTGCGGACAAAGGTCTGTGCGTACGCACAAAAGCAAAAAGTGGCAGGGATTCATACGCACAAGGTGTGCCAGTGCTTCCAACAGAGGGAGTGTAAACTGGTGTGTGGACGCACAAGGCTGTGCGCTCGCACAGAGTGCACGAAAAGAAGTTCCTGTGCGTACGCACAAACGGGTGCGTATGCACACGGCGCAGGAAAAACAGGGGAGCGCCCACGCACAAGTCGTGCGAGTGCTCTGAACATAGGACGCGCAAGCTAGTGTGCGCACGCATAGGTCGGTGTGCACGCACAGGAAGCGAAATATTGAGATTGCGTGTGCGCGCACAAGGGTGTGCGCACGCACGTTCCCCTGTTTTTCCAAAATTTTTTTCTCAAATTCTAAGGTGCTCAACCTTAGCTCAACCAAAATTTCAACCCCAAACATACAAACATTCAAAATATCATGACCCATATGCAAATTAACCTATCTAACTCAAAGATTAAACTACTCCTAAGTCAACCAATCATAACAAAAAGCAACTAAGTCAAAATGTAAACAAAAGGAGGGGAGTTGGAATAATGTTACCATGGTGGGGTGTCCCCCAGCTAGCACTTTGGTTTATTGTCTTTAAGTTGGACTTATGGAGAGCTCTAATAAAGGAGACTTGTGCTTATATTCATCTTGAAACTTCCAACAATACTTAAATCTCCAAAATTCTTAGTTGATTGCACCAAGCTTTGATGGAGTTTCCAACAAGCTTTGAGCTCCCAAAATTAACCTTCTCTACAAACAAAATCAAGAAAACAAACAAAAAGCAAGATATTCACATATTAACGTATTCACAATAGCCAATAATATAACACCATTGCAACTCCCCAGCAACGGCGCCAAAAATTTGATGTGATGGCCTAGAGAGTATATTCCCAACCCGACAATCGATCATCAATCAAATTTTAATTCAAAGATGTCACAATTCAAATCAAATTATAAACCGGGAGTTTTAAGTCCCGGATCGTCTTCCCTAGGAGTTACAATGAAATACTCAATTATTGGCTGTGGGGAATTTGGGGGGTTTTGATTGCAAGAGGCAAGAAATTAAAATGGCAAGTAATTAAATGGAAAGCAAGTAAAAGCAATGAAAATAGAAATTAAACGGTAAAAAGAGCTCTTGGAAAGAATTGGGGAATTAAAGATTCCTATCCTAGTTGTGGACCATAAACATGGTAATTGTGTAGAATTAATCCCAATTAGTCAATCCTAACATTGAGAACTAGTCAAAAGGGTATAATTGATCTCAATCCACAAGTCCTAGCCAACTCTATTAATGGAAGGCTTAGAGTTAGTGGAAACCAAATCAACTAACAATCCTCACACAATTTAGAATGGACATCCACAACTCAAGTTCACCTAATTACCCAATTTCCCAACCAAGATTGTGAAAAACTAGGCAAAAATCCAACCAAATATTTTATCAAACACTTGGAAGGCATAAAAGAGAAGCATGATAAAATAACAAGAAATAATAAAACCTACAACTACCAATTGCAAGAAGACAATAATAACAACTAAATTAAGCAATAAGAGACATAAAACATGAATTGCGTTAATTAAAATTAAAAGTAACAATGTGTCATAAACATAAAGGAACAAAATAAAAGAAATAACAAGTAGAATTAAAGAACAAGGGTGCAAGAACAATAAATGGCAAGGAAAACTAAATGAAAACAAGAATTAAACCTAAATCTAGGAGAGATCTAACCTAATCTATCCTAATTCTAGAGAGAAGGGAGAGTTTCTCTCTCTAGAATATGACCTAAAACATGTTTTTAATCTACCCTAATTGCTCTCCACTTGATATGGAATGATGCCCCTTTGAGATACCACTCAATCAGCTTCAAAAAGTCCAAAACTGGGCTCTGGAGGCCCAGAAATCGCCCCCAGCATTTTCCTTTAAGTGAGTCACGTGCACTAATTTGTGTGAACGCACAGATGTATGCGTATGCACACGTGCTGAATTTTTCTCTTGTGCATACGCACAAGATGTTGTGCGTACGCACACATGGCTGTGTACTCCTCCTTTGATTTTTTCATGTTTTCTCCCTATTGCATGCTTCTCCTCCACTCTCGTCAAGCCATTCTAGCCTATTACACCTGAAATCACTCATCAAACACATCAAGGCATTGAAAGGAATGAAAGTGGAATAAAATTGATTAAATTAAGCACAAAAATAGCATGTTTTTGCAATTAGGCACAATTTCGAGAGAAAACACTAAAGTATGCTATTTAGATGAATAAATATGGGTTTATATGATGAAATCCACTCAAATCAATCCAAAATTTATCGTCAAATATGGATTCATCACCTTGCCCTCAAGATTGTGAAAAAAATTGTAAATCCTAATTATAATTAATAAAAAGAACATTTAATCTTAAAACCTATATTTTCTATTTTATTTCTATTCTACTAAAAAAAATACCACCAGGATCCCATTCTTAAAAAACATAGGCCCATTAGATTTTCAAAATAAATTTTTTTAGAAGTTGTCCCAAGAGTTGCCCATAATGCTGAGATCGAAGTTGGGCTAGACATACATAGTGAAAGCCCACTCATGAGGAAGAAACAAACATCTTCCCCTCATTGTCATTCATGTTCCCACATAGAAAGAAGAATTGCATCCTTAGCTTTTGCCACTCTCTCAGCCATTCTTTCCACCATTTGAGAGCCAACACCACCTACAACCTCTCCGAGTAGCAAAGGCGATCTCATGCTGCTGCCAAACCCCTACCACGGTCCCAACGAAACACCGCCACCATGAGTGGTGATGAATTAGCCATGGATGGAAGGATGCAGTGGAGCCCACAGCTTCGAAGATCTCTGTTTTTCCACTGTCACTACTTCACCTTTAACCATTGCGACTCTGTCTTCCACATTTTCCTTTGCGACGTCGTCGTGCTCGGTGCGACTGTTAGTCATGCTTCTCGTGCCACTGTCAGCTTGTCTAACAAATTCATGAATTGATTGAATAGGAGACGAAGAAGACATCATAAGATGCTTATCGCTGCTTTGATCTCCACTTCGACATCCATTTGTGTGTTTGCTTCTGTCGAGATATTCTCAGTTGTAGCATCATCCAAGATCACTGTGTGTGCGAGTTTAAATGTGGTGATTTTGGTGGTGGCCTCTGCACCATTCCCGCCCTTGCCATGTTAAGATTTGCATTCTCCACCGTAGCTAGAATTTAGTTCATGTGTTGCAATTTTGGTGTGTCCTCTTCTAAATTAGAATCTAGATATCTAATTGATTTTTTGTCAGATTGTTTGGAGTTTCATTGTTAATTTGTGAATCTTAAATCTTAAATCTGAGTCTAAACCTGCAATTTTTTGCCGGGTTGTATTATGTAATTTTCTCTTAATTTGGTTGTTTTAGATGTTTTGATGTTGTTGTTGAATTTGAAATGATATAGCCTTGTGCATACATTTTTGTTACTTGAAATTTTAGATCTGAATACTCCTCCTCTTCAAAATTAATTTCACAAATTCTTGTACTTAGTCAAACATCTAGAAGAGAATTTGTAATTTTTATTTCAAAAAAATCTCTATGAATATGATTTTTCAATCCCCTAATAAAACAAGAATTAAAATTCCAAGATTCTTCACCCTAACATTATTAGCATAAGTTAGAAAATCATTAGAATATTCATTTACTAAGAGTAAAATAGAAAATGATGGCCAATAAAAGTACCATTGTTGTAACATGAATGTTTTAAAATAGGAAAGAATAAAAGAAACATAGGATAGGAAGAATAAAGGAGGAGAGATAATTCCATTGAAAGAATTCTAAAGAGAAAAAAATACAATCACTAATTTATTGATTACTAATTACCTTCTTATTATATGTATTTATATAATTCTATTAACAAATAAAACTATCCTAATTAGACTATTAGGCTTACTTTTACTCATCATTATCATTATATTATTTTATAACAAGTTGTATTGTGGTGCCAAGTATGCTAATATAGTGCAGTCACAATGTGCATATGTTTTTCTTTTCACTCTTTTCTGGTTCTCATTTTTGGAAAATATAAATTTCAAATCATTATATTTATTAATATTTAATAATTAATTAAGGCAACATTTGTCAACAGTCATAATAATCATTACACTACAAGAAAGTTTCAAAATAGCAACCGATTTTAGTAACCAATAAAATCGGTCACTATTAGCGACCGATTTTGCGATCGATCAAACTTTTCTAGGATTTAGAAAAAATCGGTTGCTAAATTGGTTGCTAAATTTCAATTAGCGACCGATTTAGTGACCACCCACTCTTGGTTACTAAATTGTCGCTAAAATAAAAATTAGTGACCGATTTAGCTACCGATGACAAAGCCAATCTAGTTGGTCGCTAAAATCGGTCGCTATTTTTTTAACTTAACGACCGAATTAGTAACCAAAACAAAAAACAAGCTTTTAGGGTATGTTGGTGTCTAAATCGGTCGCTATTTTTAATTTAGCGACCGATTTTGCGACCAATATAAAAACCAGTTTTATGGTGGTTGGTCGCTAAATTAGTCGCTAAGAAGTTGGTCGCTAAATCGGTTGCTAAGGGTTAACATAGCGATCGATTTAGCGACCAACTATAAAATACAGGTTTTAAAGCATTCAGTCACTAAATTGGTTGCTATTATAGTGACCGAATTAGAAACTGACTTAAAAATATGTTGATAAAATAGTTGGTCGCTAAGGTAGCAGTCACTAAATCGGTTGCTAAGGGTTAATATAGCGACCGATTTTAGCGACCAACTATAAAATCTTAGCATTAGAGCAATTGGTCACTAAATCAGTCGCTATTAGCGACCGAATTTGTGACCAACTAAAAAATAAAAATTACAAATTAATTAGTTGCTAAATCGGTCACTATTTTAAATAATAGGAACAAACTAAATTTCAAAATAAATTAAAAAAACCATCACTTTTCAACCCTAACCCTAAGGTCTCTCCTCACAGAGCGTCCCTCTCACCGCCTCCCTCACTCTCCGGCGGAATGGAGAGAGAAGTCACTTTCCATCGAGTCCTTCTTAGAGCCTGTTCTGCTTGCCCCCTTAGCTCCGCGATTTTTGCAGCCACCATTCTCAGCTCTTTCTTCATTGATGCTAACTCACACGGCAATTCTGCACCCGCAGCCACCATTGCATTTCACCATTCTTGTTCTCCATGTTCATTATCACTTCTTCAGATCCAGATCCAGTTCCAGATCCAATCTTTGTTATCATATTCAATTCGCCCTGTGAATCTTGATTTTCATGTTCTTCGTGAATGTAAGCCAATTTGTGCTCCTGAAATTGCAATTCAGTAATGCGATCTCCAGTTCTCCACCTGCGATTCGATGTCTCTCTCCTTATACATGTTCAGTTCAATATTTGATTGTTGATATTTACATATTGATGTTTATAGAGTGATTGAACGTTTTTAACTTCATAATTTTTTCCATGATGCAATATTTTTTTAATTTTTGTGTTAAGAGTGAAAATGTGAGAAAATAGAAGAGTATATTAATCTCATCAACAGATTGTTTATAATACAGTGATTTTGTTATAAGTAACATTTTGTAATTTCTTGCAGCTATTAAATCAAATTTGGATGCAATGTGTAGATGATAGCAGAAAGTACATTTGATAGACTCTACCTCTATAGAATGTAGAGTGATTATTGTGCACTCTTCAGATAAAAGAAGATTATTGCATGTCAAATCCTTAAAAATACTTTAAATCTCACCTGATCCATGGAAGGGAGGGGTAGGCTTAAAATCAAAACCAAAACTGGCCATATGCTTCTTACATAATTCAATTTAATTAATTTGCTGATGTTGTCTCACAAGAGAGAGTTCTTTGTATTTAGACATTTTCAACAATTAATTTAGTCTTAGCTACATCACAAGTCTCAAATAGTATAGTATTGATATAATGATTAGTTTCATTACATAAGTTGAAGTTGGTTCAAGTGTCATATGCTTAATTCCCCTTGAACAATGTCTTGGATTTTTGTTTTGCATCTCACAACATTATAATAGTAGTTGCATGTTTATGCAGGAAAGCTACTCTTTTTTTTTTCTTATTATTTTTTGGCCTTGAGCATCATATATGATGAGTCACAAGATTGTCTTTATGTGTTTGTATATTTGTATCATTTTATTATCAAATATTTACTTTCTAATTCTCTCATTTGAATATATGGTTTGCTTTATTTTTGCAGATAACTTGGTTCCTATTCAAAGTTAGTATGTTGATGGATTTCAGGATACAAAGTTTTGGTATGTTGATAGGGGAATAATATTGGGTGATTCCAAGGAATGTGATGATGCATATTCGTCCGAAAGGGTAGGACTTCCATTAGGCAAGAAGAGAAATGGTGGCTTCCATCTCCTAAGCTTCCACCAAATGGATTGTGTGAGGATGATAGGAAAAGGTTGCAGCAGTGCAGGAATTTTACAAATCAGATATTAAAGGCTGCCATGGCAATCCAGATTAAATGAAGAGGTACTGGAAAAATTCATGATTTATAAATAAGTACAAAATTCAGAATCAAAATACCTTTCAAAAATAAGTTTTCAACATAAATTGAAGGAACTGTGCTAATTAATTTGATGATTTTGTAGGTTGGAAGTGTTCAAGCAGCTGCTTCTCAAAGAGAAGCTGATTTAAGAGCTTGAAAAAGAGTTGCAACTTGCACAGGAAACTATTGCTAACCAAGTATTTGTATGGATTCATCTTAGACTAGTTTTTGAAGGACTTGTAGTTGTACTTATTAATTACAAGGCTTATTAAGAATTCAGTGAACCATTAAGATATGCTTTTAGCCATTTCTACTTGTTATGTTTCTAGAGCGCATTATTATTATGGATTCATGGTTCTCCCTATTTGGCAAATCGAAGAGCACGTTAGGCAACATAATGTTGTAATATATGGTTGTACATGTTTTTAGTTATTCTGATATTCAACAGAAGAATTTATATTATATAATGTAAACATGAATTCTTATTCTCTCGTTTCCTCGATAAACTTGAGCTCTTATTCAAAATTTTCTTATGTTATTCTTGTGACCAATTGAGCTGGAGAAGCAATCATTTTGTGATCTTAAAGTTGTGAATAACACAGAGAACTATGTTGCTTTCAAGGTACTTTTTTAAACTACACATTCTGCTATGAACTTCATGTTGCTTTTATCTGTTTCTCTCCACCCGAGTGCTGTTTCTTTCTGATTTTATCTAATTTTAATGTTATGTTATTGCTGTTTTGTAGGTAAGACCACTTCGACAAAGAAGTACTTTGTACGGCCTAACACTGGTGTTATACAGTCCTGGGATCGTGTATCATCAGAGGTGCTCTTTGCTAATATTGCCTAGTCATTTTTAAGTCCTTTTCTTTATTCCTTCACCAAAAACTATTATCTAGTTCTTTGATAGATATATTCTTATTTAACTTTTGGGTTTCTGAAATGTGTATAAATCACATGTTAAGGACTACAAAGTTGTTATATGAAAGGAACATGCATTTAATATCCTGATTGAAAATCCCAAAGCTAATTATATGAAAAGTATTCTGTTGAGTAATTAAGGCAATTTAATGGTAGATAATTTGTTTTAATACTTAGAATGTACCCTAAAGGTGCACTTGTTGACAGAAGCATTTTTCTTTTTTCTTATAAACACTTCATTAACATTTTTGATGGTCCGAAAGCTTAAGCTGCTTATGACAACCCAAATGTTTCTATCAATTCCTTATAGCAGTTATGCATGTGAACGAATAACTTAATGTCTGCTCTGTTTTATACATACAAATTTAGAAATATGTTGTTTCATCTGAGATATGGTTATAAGTTATAACCTGTTTCTGAGGTCTATGTTGACTGGTAATTTAAACTATCATCTATGGTCAGAAATAAGGTGTTTTTCTTCCCAAATCCCAATATCATGATGCTTGCATGATGCTTATTCTCTTAATACTTTCCAATACTTTCATGTATTTAGTGAACATTATTTTTTAATGTTCTTGTGCTGTTTTTATTTGATCTTGATATATTGTTTTATAGTAAAAGCGATTGTCATCATTGCTAAATGAGGATTCTGCGATCATGGAAAGATGTGGTGTCCTTGAAAGAGGCTCGAGTTATACTAGAGTGCACAAGCTGAGATAGATGCAATTGTTTGGTCTAAATAGATATTGAATAGACCATAGTTATATTGTTCATGAATTATTTTTACCATGTGGATCATAAATTTGTTGTATTTAGGAATTTTTAATATTTTGAATTCTATATTGTTATGTAGACATTGTGAATGTTTTTTATATTTATTTGAAAAATTGATCTATGTTTGATTCTTTTTTATATTTTGTGAAAATCTAATTATTTATGAAAATTAAGTTTTAATAGTGATAAATATAAAATTAGTAAAAATCTATAATTATAAGATTAGGAATAGTGACCGATATAGCAACCCATTTAGATTTTTAGTTCAAGAATTAGCGACCAATTTAGCGACCGATTTTAGATTTTTAAATAAGGCATCGGCGACCGATTTAGCCACTGATTTCATTAGCGACCAAAAAATTGGTCGCCATTTAGCAACCGATTTACTCAGCGACCGATTTAGCGATGGAAAATGCGGTCACTATTTAGCGACCGATTATGTTAGCGACCGATACTCTTTGGTGGGAGTTTGGTGGCCTTGTTCAAAAATCGGTCGCTAACGGTTAGCGACCGAAGTTGATCGCTATTTTCTAATTTGCGACCAGGGTTTTAGCGACCACCAGAATCGATCGCTAAATTGGTCGCTAAGGGTTTAGCAACCAATTTTCAAGAAAAATCAGTCGTTAAAGCGGTCGCTATTCCGGTAATTTCTTGTAGTGTTATATTATTATATTATTCTACAATAGGTTATATCCTGACATCAAATATACTGACGTAGTACATTGTGGTGTCAATATACTTGCTTCTTTCTTCTGTTTCTTATTTCTATAAAGTATCACTTTCAAATAATTATATTGTTAGAATTAATTATGTAAGATTTGTCAACAATCATAACAGCCTATTATATCATCTTTTTAATAATTAAAATGATTCTCTCTTATATCCTCCTAAATATTATATATAGAGTATTTCATTTAGTATTCATGAGTGTAAGTTCTAGAACACCACAGCTTTTGTTTCATTTTTTTAGTTTTCTTTTTCGTTAACTATTTCATATAATAATAATAATGTAATCTTCACTTTTCTTTTCTTTTTTTAATCAAAATTGATCATTTTAAGATTTCAATTATAATTTTTCATTTCTTTGTGAATCTAAATTTACTTTTATTCTTTTAATTATATAATGAGTGTTCTTACTCATTTTTTTTGTCCTTGCAACAAGATTGTCTTTTGCTGCAATCATTTTTAATGCATCACATCTATCATATTCCATTCTGAGTTAGTTCCATTGATATGTGTATTAATTATATGGATGTAAGAGTTCAATGCAGAGGTAATGAAGCTATTTTTGGTACGCAGTTGAATTATTCATTGAGTTGAACGTAGTTATTCTATACCTTACTACATTAAATGCATAACAGATTATGTGGCTTAATTATTAAGAGAATGGTCTGAATTTACACAGATTCTACAAATTCAATCTGGTCAAACTATTTCTATTAGTTGTCATTACGAAAATGATTCTATTATATATGTATCTAATGTCTAGAATTAAATACCTTAGATATTATTTAAATAGTTTAATTCTAATATTAGAATTTGATTAATTTAATTTCAAAAGAATTTGAAAGATGATCTTGGTTTATTAGTTATGTCCATTTATTTTCATACATAATATTTTTAATTTTCAATTTTATCTTTATCATTTATGATTTTTTTATCCATTCCCAAGAGTAATTAAGTTAAAAAATATTGCTAATATAACAGTATGCTATATAATATTAATATACTTTCAAGTTATCAATACATATACTAATTATACTAAACATAAATTATAAAAATTATACTAAAAATGTATATAATTATTTGTTCTTAAATTAGAGAATTATATTATTATATCATTAATTAATATTTATTTTTCTAATTTTAAAGGCATCATAATTAAATGCTAGATTAATTAAGGGGTAAATATGTATGTTGGTCTATTTGTTGAAAATTTCATGATTAGTTTTTGGTGTGACATGATTAATTTATTTTAGGTAGTTACTTTCAAATTTTATTTTTTGATGTATTAGGTATGATTTTTTTATGCTTTTTGTTATATCATTAATTAATAATTTTTTTCCTAACCTTAGAAATATTATACTTATAGAAGGAACATGTGTAACACCCTAATATTCAAATCCTTATGCTTGAGTCATAAGTCAATAATAATATGGTGGTACGACTCTTAGGTGGATTATAATACGTATATGAAGGAAATATTAAACGAGAAGCTTGAAAAGAGTGAAAATAGAATTGTAAAATTGTAACACTCATATATTGATGAAATAGAAGATAACGCGTAAATCGAAAGCGTTATAAAGATAAAGTCGTAAAGAAGAATAAGATAAAGATTGAATATAGATATATAACATAAGTAAATAGCCACTAGTCACGACCCGCGAAGTTTAGGCTAGCTAGGGTATAGAATAAAAGCAGTTTGACAACAATATCTCCTATCTCTCCCAACAGAATACATAAAGGCCTCTATAGGCAAGTTTTTAAAAGGATTAAATACATAACATAAATTTTTCAAAACAAAAGTGGAGAGGATCTAAACAAAATAAAGTAGATATCTAAGGATCTTTGCCATCACTCAGATGAAGTACAGCTCACTGGTGAGTACTTGGACCTGCATCTGAAAAATAAGATATATATATATATATATGGAATGAGAACTCCAGACCCATGGGTTCCCAGTACAGTAAAAGTGCCAAATAAATACTGCATAAAGCAACATGAACTCACTAAGCAATCTTAATTCTTCACACATCACATTGTCCATCTTACGTTATTTCTAATCCATATTCTTCGCAGCTAACATAAAGGGAATTCTAAGTCTAAGTCAACAATTCTCAGAATCCTCAATTCTCCCATAAAATAGAGTCATAATCAGAAATAGCACTAGCCCTCAGCATCAACTAACACCAGCGTGAAGGACCTCTTGGTTGTACAAGCACAAACAAAACAGGCAAATAATACACGAGTAGGTATGAGTAAAGCAAGTAGCATATAGTCATGTAACATAGCATATACAATTAGGCAATCCAAAATAAGTAAGCAAACCCATACAAATCAAACATATGCAAATGATGAATGCCTACTCTATGACTGATGATTGATGCGTACGCATCTTTAGTATTTTTTCTTTTTTATTTTAATTGATTTATTAAGAATTTTTTGTGGATAATCAATAAATTTAAAGTTAGAATGGATATTATTTTGATTAGTTTAACTTTATTGATTACAGAAAATTTTAAAAGAAAAAAAGGAAAAAACAGAATAGAAACGAGGAAGAAGAGCAAGAAATAGAAAGCTTTCTGTAATTAAATGAAAGCTTCCTGGAAAAAGAAGATCTCTGGAAGAAGAAAGAGTGAAGGACAATGGACAACTCTCATGTCACGTGTACGCGTGACCATCACACTCCACATACGACGCTAGGGTTTTCACGTACTACGTTGGCATAATATTCATGTCACGCGTACAGGTGACAACCATTTATCATGTAGTATGTTGAAAATCTCACGTACAATGCAGTAAGCACGCGTACGCGTGGGCCACTTAAATGATGGAGTGGATGGTACTTCTTGTATGATCTCCACCTCTTGATAAGCTTCCTCAAGCTTGTTTTCTTGTTCAACTTCTTCAAACTCTTCAACCAACAACAACAAACAAACAACAACAACAAAGCCTTGTCCCACTAAGTGGGGTCGGCTACATGAATCAAACGACGCCATTGTGCTCTGTCATGTATCATGTCTACAGAGAGACCGTTTACATGTAGGTCTCGTTTGACCACCTCATGGATAGTCTTCTTAGGTCTTCCTCTGCCTTTCGCCCTTTGTCCATCTTCCATCTCATCCACCCTCCTGACTGGATGTTCTTTCGGTCTTCTTCTCACATGTCCAAACCACCTGAGACGCGATTCAACCATCTTTCCCACAATGGGTGCTACTCCAACTCTCTCCCTTATATCTTCATTCCTTATTTTATCCAATCGCGTATGACCACTCATCCATCTCAACATCTTCATCTCTGCCACACTCAGCTTATGTTCGTGTTCCCCTTTAGCCGCCCAACACTCCGTACCATACAGCATAGCCGGTCTTATAGCGGTGCGATAGAATTTACCTTTAAGTTTTAAAGGCACTTTTTTGTCGCATATAAAACCAGATGCACTCCGCCATTTTGACCAACCTGCTTGGATCCTATGATTTACATCCTGTTCAATCTCTCCATTGTCCTGTATGATGCACCCAAGATACTTAAAACTTTTAACTTTTCGTAGGGTGTTTTCTCCAATCTTCACCTCTATATTGGGGTTTTCCCTTCTCAGACTGAACTTACATTCCATATATTCCGTCTTGCTACGGCTTGTGCATAGACCATATACTTCTAGATCTTCTCTTCATAACTCCAACTTCTTATTTAGGTCTTCCTTTGACTCTCCCATAAGGACGATATCATCGGCAAAAAGCATGCACCATGGCACAGGCTCTTGGATGTGCTCTGTGAGTACTTCCAAGACTAATGTGAAAAGGTATGGACTTAAGGATGATCCCTGGTGTAATCCTATACCAATAGGGAATTCCTCTGTCACACCACCTTGGGTCTTCACACTAGTTGTGGCCCCATCATACATGTCTTTAATTGCCCGAATATATGCGATCCTTACTCTCCTCTTTTCTAAAACCTTCCATAAGACCTCCCTTGGTACCCTATCATACGCTTTTTCCAAATCAATAAACACCATATGTAGGTCCCTTTTATTACTACGATACCTCTCCATCATCCTTCTTAATAGGTATATCGCTTTAGTGGTAGATCTGCCTGGCATAAATCCAAATTGGTTCTCTGTTACTTGTGTCTCTTTTCTCAACCTCCGTTCTATCATCCTTTCCCACAACTTCATAGTATGACTCATAAGCTTAATCCCTCTATAGTTTCTGCAACTTTGTATATCCCCCTTATTCTTGTAGATAGGTACCAAGGTGCTCTTTCTCCACTCATCAGGCATCTTCTTTGACCTTAAAATCTCATTAAAAAGCATGGTTAACCAGTTGATGCCTTTTTCTCCAAGACCCTTCCAAACCTCAATCGGGATATTATCAGGTCCTACTGACCTGCCATTTTTTATCTGCTTTAGAGCCTCTTTTACCTCGAAGTCTCGAATCCTTCGATAGTAGTCAAAGTTTTGATCTTCTTCCCTTGTGCATAATCGACCAAGGCTCAGAAGAGTCTTCTGTACCTCATTAAATAACTCGTACAAGTAACTCTTCCACCTTTCATTAATCTTCTCCTCTAGAACCAATACCTCTCCATTCTTATCCTTTATGCACTTAACCTGATCCAAAT
>NC_029790.2:94750737-94765475 GCF_000816755.2 Arachis ipaensis
TGCTTATCCACAATTATTCCAACCCCATTCCTATTCTTCACCTTTCTTGTAGTTTGAAGTTTGAAACCAGAAGTATCCAACTCCCTAGCCTTTGCACCAACCCATTTCGTTTCTTGTAGGCACATAATGTTAATCTTCCTCCTTGTCATGGTGTCCACCACCTCCATGAACTTTCCTGTTAGAGTGCCTATGTTCCATGTCCCAAATCTCAACCTTCTGTCACTTCGACCTTTACCTTTTACTTTGTGAACTAGCTTATTTACCCTCGTCCGTTCACGAAAACACGAGAACCCTTGCTCATTTAACACTACATCCGGGCACCGATGCAGCGGCTCTTGCTTTGACACCGTACTCGAGCCATACGGCGCGTTGCTTCCGGGCAACGACCTAGCTTTAGCGCAATAATTTCTTTGATTCATGTCATGGGGGTTCGGCTATATTTTTATGTTGGTTGCCGAAGACCTAACACAACCCTCCTCCTTTATCCGGGCTTGGGACCGGCTATGTACCGCAAGTGTAACATAGGCGGAGTTACTTGATTCCAACCACTTCTTCTAATTCTTTGATTCCAACCTCCTCCACTTGCAACTCATGCTTCAACTCCTCTTCTTTTCCTTGTAGTTCCAAGCTCTCTTCCACTCCACATGCTTCAATTGGAGTTGATTCTTCACTTTCATCCATGGAAGTGCCTGAATTGTTGGAAGAGTATAGTGAGGCTAAGTGAGATAGGGCTCCGGCTAAGGTAGCCATGATGTTGTCTTACCTCTTTTGGTACTCTTCCTGCTCTTGAAGGAAGAATTGAATTGCTTCATCCGTTGAAGGTTGTGGGAAAAAAGGAGGTTCATCATGTAGGCGAAGGTCATCATATGTTGAAGGTGGTTGGTATTTATGAGAGTATTGAAGTGGTGTGGAGTATTGGTATTATAATTGTGGTGGTTCTAAGTGTGGTTCATAAGGTTTTTTCATGAGGCACAAAAGGTTGATGGTATGGTGGGTATAAGTTAGGCTCATGTGGAGGTGTTTGGTGATAGTGTGATGTGGCTTGTGAGTAAATTTGATCATAATGTTGAGGGTTTGGGTTGTATTGGTGTGCATCAAGAGGTGGATAGTAGCTATAAGGATATGGAGGAGGTTGTTGCCAAGAGGTTTGCCTAGAAGCATATGGCTCCTCACTCAATAGATCACACAATCCATGATACATTCCATCATTGAGGTTCTCACTTCCTACAACATCATAACAACCAAACTCCAAGCCAAAATTGTGAGAATTCATAGAAAAAGGAAAAATAAAAACAAAAACTATCAACAAGCAATTAAAACAAACTCCTAAAAACTAACAAAAGCAAGCAAACAACCAAAAAGAAGCAAGCTATTTACATATTAACATATTCACAATAGCCAATAACATAACACCATTGCAACTCCCCGGCAATGGCGCCAAAAACTTGATGAAGGCCAAAAGTGGGTTTGGAATTTCACAAGATAGAGTTTTGTTGCAAGTATAGTTCCAAACTAACAATTGACCCTAATCAAAGTTTAAATATAGAATTGTCACAATTCTAATCAAATTAACCGGGAGTTTTAAGTCCCGGATCGTTCTCCCTAGGAATTGCAATAGAGTGCTTAATTATTGGCTATGAAGAATTGGGGTTTGATGGCAAGAGGCAAGTAATGTAAATAGCAAGGAATGAAACAAACAAACAATAACTAAATATCAAAAGTAATCAAGCTCAAGGTAATTAATCAAAAGAAAGGAAAAACCAAGTGCTAAGAAATCTCTTGGCAAGGATTGAGAGTTAAGGTTACCTATCCTAGCCATTGACCATAAACATATGATGATTATGAAGGGTTAATCCAACTTAGTCAATCCTAACATCGAGGATAAGTCAAATAGGCATTATTGATCTCAATCCACAAGTCCTAGTTTACTCACTAATTAGCTTAGTGAAAGACTAGAGTTAGTGGAAACCAAATCAATTAACTACCCTAATATATCAATCAAGAATGGACAACAATGAGTCAAGGTCACCAAAGTCCTTAATTCCAAGGCAAGAGTGAGGAAAAACTACACTAAAACAAAGTCAAACATTTTATCAAATACTTGGTGTGCATGAAAATAAAATCATATTAAATTGCAATAATAATAAATTCTAAAGCTGCCAAAAGCAAGAAAATAATAATAACAACTCAATTAAACAACAATAAACAAAGAAACATTAAATGGCATTAATAGAAATTCAAATTAACAAGAGTTTATCAACAATAAAATAACCAAATAAAAGAAATAACAAGTAAAACTAAAAGAAGTAAGATGCTAGAGCAAGAAATAGTAAAGAAACTAAATCAAAACAAGAATTAAAGCATCAATCTAAGAGAAATTTAACTAACCTACCCTAAATTCTAGAGAGAAAAGAGAGCTTCTCTCTCTAGAAATGACCTAAAACGTGTCTAAAACTAAATCTAATTGTTCTCTCCTTGTTTTCCCTTGAATTAGGCTTGAAATAGCTTCAGAAACAAGTTGGATTGGACTCTGAAAGCCCAAATTCCACTGCTAGCGTTTTGCATTTTATGAGATCACGTGCCAAGACTTGTGCGTACGCACACTTGCTAATTCTCTTCTCGTACATATACACGCATCATTATGCATACACATGAATGCATGAACTTCCGATCGTGCATACGCATGCATCATTGTGCGTACACACCCTCGCTGAAAAGCTCTAAACTCTATTTCTTCGTTAATTCTCCACTTTTACATGCTTTTTCTTCACTTCTCCAATCCATATTTGCCTTCTAAGCCTGAAATCACCTAACAAGTACATCAAGGCATCAAATAGAATTAAAGTGAATAAAATTTAGCAATTAAAAGGCTTAAAAAGTATGTTTTTACTTTTAAGCACAAATTAGGAGAGATTCACAAAACCATGCTATTTCATTGAATAAATGTAGGAAAAGTTAATAAAATCCACCCAATCAGAGCAAATAAATACTATGAAATGTGGATTTATTACATCTCCACACTTAAACAATAGGAAGTCCTTATGCTAAATAAAGAACGAAACTCTCGCGCGATCTAGAATTTTCACAAATGAATTCCCGTTGTAAGTATAGCTTCTAGACCGACAAGAATTCCTTTCTTACAAAAGTTTGGTTGTCACAAGTAACAAAACCTAATAAAATTTATAACCGAAGTACTTAAACCTCGGGTCATCTTCTCAAGGAATTGCAGGGAGGTATGATTTATTATTGGTTATGTAAAAAGATATATTTTTGGGTTTTTGAAAATAAGGGGCAAATAATTTAAATGACAAGAAAAATAAATTGATAATAATAAAAATCTCTTGGCAAGGTATAAGAACTGGACGTCCTATCCTAGTTATCCTTATCAGGTATGAAGAGAATTGGAATCTGCTCCCACTTTTAATTAACCCTTGCTAAACAAAGGAAAGTCAAGTGGACAAATTAATTTGATCCTCAGGTCCTAGTCAACTCCTATGGGAAGACTAGAGTTATTGGAGTACAAATTAATCAGCAAAGAATTCCAATTTCAATCAACAGCTGAGTTTGACAACTCAAGTGTTGCTAATTACTTAACCAAAACCAAAAGGAGAAAATAAATCTAAATTGAATTGAAATCATTCATAAATAAATTAAAGCAAAATAAAATCTAAAATACCTCAAAATATATTAATTAAGAAAATCATAACATGAATGGTTCATAAGCCAAATTGAAAAGATAAATAACAATTAAAGTAATGGAATAAATAAAAGTAGAAAATAAATTAAAGGAACATTAAACCTGTGATTGTAGAAGCAATCCTAAAATAAGAGAAATCCTAATCCTAAATCCTAAGAGAGAGGAGAGAACCTCTCTCTCTAAAACTACATCTAATCCTAAAATTGTGAATATGAATGTTGTCTATGTTGTGTCTTCGTATCTCCTTTGATTCTTCCATTCTCTGGCTTATATTCTGTGTTTCTGGTTTGGATTTGGGCCGAAAAAGGGTCTAGAAATTGCTGGGGGCATTTTCTGCAGATTCCTGTACGTGGCGTCTGTCACGCGTACGCGTGGGTCACGCGTTCGCATCATCTGGGAGTTTTCCTTGTCACGCGTACGCGTCGGTCATGCGTACGCGTCATTTGCGTTCTGCTCAAGGCGCGCGTCCGCGTCGTCCACGCGTTCGCGTCGCTGCATTTTTGCGCTAGGCACGCGTTCGCGTCGTCCATGCGTTCGCGTCGCTGCCCTTTTCTTCAAAACTCCATTTTTGTGCTTTTCTTCCATTTTTTTATGTTTTCTTTCTGTCCCTTAAGCCATTCCTGCCCTTTGAGACCTGAAAATACTTAACGCACAAATCACGGCATCGAATGATAGTAAAGGGTAATTAAAATTAATATTTTTAAAGCATAGGAAACATGTTTTTCACATATATCATAAAATAAGGAAAGAAAAGTAAAACCATGCAATTTACATGAATAAGTGGGTGAAGAATTGATAGAAATACTCAATTTGAGCAAAAATTATATCATAAAATATGGGTTTATCACTAAACTCAAGAAAGAAACAAGAAAGGGGTATTGCATTTATTCAAAGTAAACTACCTATATGCAATCTATATAAATGAATGCAACTACTTAGTTAAAATAAATCAATTTCCAAGAATACATATATGAACATAAGGGCTAAGGCAATTGCAATAAAATCAAATCCCTAATTGATTAGAGTTTTTGGAAAGAATTTAACAACTTGCAAGAAGGGAGATAATCAAAGGCGAAAATATGTAATTGAGCAATTGAACCCCTCACAGGATGTGTATACACTCTATTCACTCAAGTGTTTAGGGTCAATTCACTCAATTCCCCTCTAATCATGCTTTTCAAGATTTGTTTATCATCTAACAATCAACAATCATTCAATGTATGCATACAAATATCATGAGGGCTTTTTCATAGGTTGTAATGGGGCTAGGGTCAAGGTAAGGTTATATATGGTCAAGTGAGATTAAAATTTGCATCTTTGATTAGCCTAAGCTCTCACCAAACATATATAACAACCTATACAATTCAAAGCAAACCTAACAACCCATTCCTCACTTTTTCACACACTCATGCATTATCTTTTTAATTACAACTCATATGCATTGTTATTATTACTTTACTTTGGGGCATTTTGTCCCCTTTTTATTACTTTTTTCTCTTTTTCTTTCTTTATTTTTTTTTCTTTTATATAACATAATATATACACAAGAGACTAATGCATATGGTTTAAATATTGAATGCATGAATATGTACCCAATTCCCAAGATTTTCAATGAAAATACAAACATACACTTTTATCTCTACCAATATTCCCAAACTTTCACACACTTGAATGATACACACTCTCACTAGCCTAAGCTAATCAAAGATCCAAATTAAGGATATTTATTGTTTTTTTCACTTAGGGGTAGTGATGTGCTAAAATTAAGAACAAAAGGGGATTAACATGGGCTCAAAATTGGTTAACAAAGGTGGATAAAAGCGTAAGGCCATTTGGGTAAGTGAGTTCAAATCAAATAAAGGTCTCAATCATATAAATGCATATATACATCAAATAATGGATATAAAGAATCAAACAAATCAAAGATTACAATTATAGAAAGAGAATAACACACACAAGAATGAAAATAGTGGTTAATATGATGTAACCACACAATTTGGCTCAAAAAGTCACATGGTTGTGAGTTTTAGCTCAAAAACATGTTCCACAATATATTTCAAGCAAGTTTCAATGAAACAAATATCAACTCAAATCAATTAGGATATCAAAGCCCTATCAAGAGTGTTTTTCTTGGAAAATATCATTATTTTAACTAAATTTATTATATATGTATATGAAAAAAATGCGCAATGAACTAAGAAGAATGCAATTAAAGCTCTAACATATATACAAACTAAGAAAAATAAAATGTGAAAGTGTTTGGGATTAGAATTTGTCACCCAAGATTGCCAATCGGTCGGACGACCTCCCCACACTTAAAGGTTTGCACTGTCCTCGGTGCATTCAGAAATGAGCAAAGGGGGGTATAGCGTGATACGGATTGCCACCTTCAGCTGGTGGGTCAATCGGCTGTTGCGTGTTCTTTCTCCTGCTTTTCTTGTTGCTTATGGTTACTCACCCATGAAAAATAGAAAACAGGATGGCAATACAAGTAAATGCAAAAGTAAGGAAGCATAGATTGTTGGAATGAGGTGATGATCACTAAAATGAAGTAAGTGAACAAGTTTGTGACATGAAACAAACAAGTGTGTGTATTCTAAGTTGCGTGCGGTTTAGAACACATACACTAGCATAGAAAGCTATGTCACAATTACACAAAAGAAACATGCACTCTACTCATTCTAGTGTGCTTGAGATACTTTAAAAGAAACTTGTAGGTTAAGATAAACAAACAAGTAATAAAGGGGCATAAAAGCAATCAAGCAACAATCGAGCAATTGTGAAATGGATAATGGAGAAAAGTTTGTTTGCAACACCTAATTGACATGAAGTGGGAAACATGGTTGCTATGCAATTTAGGAAAAGAGAAGTATAAGATGAGATCAATCACATAGCAAGCATAGTCCATAAAGCTTAAAAAGCTCAAAAAATGTCACTAGGTATGCTTACGGTCCAATTTCATAATTCATTAATTTTAATGCATCAACTAGGTGACTTAAATAAAAATCAATCATAAACAAGCATCACCTAACAAAAAATGCATCAACTTCAAACAATTGCCTAATGATAGATAGTGATTTCAAATTATATGGTGGCTAGCTATAACATGCAATTTAGAAATGCAACAATGTTGTTGAAGGCAATATCATAAGCACTTGGTATGTACAAATGCTCAACATTCAAAATTCAATACCAAGCAATAAAGCATGACCTCAATAAAAATATCCAACAATATTTAGCAACAAAAATATCAATAATCTAACACTTATTACCAAAAATCTAACCTATACTAACAACCTAATCTACTAAGAATAGAAAATTAGACTTACTACTAATAAATAGAGATGGTGGTGGATGGTGGTTGGAGGGGGGGAGAATAGAGGGGAAGAGAAAAGAAGAAAAGAAGAAAAGAAATAGAGATAAGAGAAGAAAAAAAGTAGGGCGGTGTGAGAACAGAGTTGTATGTACGCATACTTGGCCGTGCATACGCACAAAAAGTGTAAAATAGGGGTTGTGCGCATGCACAAGCATGTGCGAGCACTCCCGGCAGAAGGTGAAAATCGATTTGTGCGTACATATAGATTTTTTTTCTTGAAAACGGATCATGTGTGCGTGCGTACATATGTGTGCGTATGCACAAGGAGCAAAAATGGCTGAGGTGCACACGCACAGAAAGATGCGAGCACTCCCAACAGAGGGGTGCAAAGGAGTGTGCCTACATACAGATGGGTGCGTATGCACAAAATGCAGAATTTAGGATACGTGTGCGTACGCATAGGTGTGTGCGTACGCACAAAGCTCTGTTTTCCAAAAATTTTTCTTCAAATTCTATGGTACCAAACTTGAACTTAACAAAGGATTTCAACCCAAAAAAATTCAGAAACTCACAGATACATGATCCATAGAAAAATACAATCTAGTTAAGCTTAAAATTTTCAAACTAAACCTAAGCTAGCTAAAGAAAGTAAAATACAATGAATTGAAACTATATACAAAGAGAGGGTTAGAAAGATGTTACCATGGTGGGGTGTCTCCCACCTAGCATTTTTATTTATTATCTTTAAGTTGGACAATTGGGAGAGCCCTTGCTATGGTGGCTTGTGCTTGAATTCTTCCTTGAATCCCCACCAATGCTTGCATTTTCAGTAGCTTCTGGGATCCCAAATCTCGTGCACCCGATCTTCTTGTTAACTCATGTGATTTCATTCGGGTGGCAAGCAATTAGAACTCTCACTTAAACACCCATCCAATTGAAATTTACACCAACCATTAAAACCAATCTTCAAAGGTTCAACCTCAATGAACCTAGGATCATGTTTCCAACCACTACCTAACTCCCTCTTACTTTCCAATCCACAAAGATTCCTAACTTGTCTATCATTTTCAATCAAACCATATTTAATTGGGATAATAAAGCTTAAGGTTAAGGATTTTACCCACTTAAATGATGGAGTGGATGGTACTTCTTGTATGATCTCCACCTCTTGACAAGCTTCCTCAAGCTTGTTTCCTTGTTCAACTTCTTCAAACTCTTCAACCACTTCTTCTAATTCCTTGATTCCAACCTCCTCCACTTGCAACTCATGCTTTAACTCCTCTTTTTCCCTTGTAGTTCTAAGCTCTCTTCCATTCCACATGCTTCTTGGAGTTGATTCTTCACTTTCATCCGTGGAAGTGCTTGAATTATTGGAAGAGTGTAGTGAGGCTAAATAAGATAGGGCTCCGGCTAAGGTAGCCATGATATTGTCTTGCCTCTTTTGGTACTCTTCTTGCTCCTGAAGGAAGAATTGAAGTGCTTCCTCCATTGAAGGTTGTGGAAAAAAAGGAGGTTCATCATATGGGCAGAGGTCATCATATGTTGAAGGTGGTTAGTCTGATGAGAGTATTGAGGTGGTGTGGAGTATTGGTGTTGAAATTGTGGTGGTTCTAAGTGTGGTTCAAAAGGTTGTTCATGAGGCACATAAGGTTGATGGTTTGGTGGGTATAAGTTAGGATCATGTGGAGGTGTTTGGTGATAGTGTGATGTGGTTTGTGAGTAAAGTTGATCATAATGTTGAGGGTTTGGGTTGTATTGGTGTGCATCAAGAGGTGGATAGCAGCTATATGGATATGGAGGAGGTTGTTTCCAAGAGAGTTGCCTAGAAGCATATGACTCCTCACTCAATTGATCCCACAATCCATGATGCATTCCATCATTGAGGTTCTCACTTTCTACAACATCATAACAACCAAACTCCAAGTCAAAAGGGTGAGAATTCATAGAAAAAGGAAAAATAATAACAAAAACTATCAACAAGCAATTAAAACAAACTCCTAACCACTAAAAAAAGCCAGTAAACAACCAAAAAGAAGCAAGCTATTTACATATTAACATATTCACAATAGCCAATAACATAACACGATTGCAACTCCCTGGCAACGGCGCCAAAAACTTGATGAAGGCCAAAAATGGGTTTGGAATTTCACAAAATAGAGTTTTGTTGCATGTATAGTTCTAAACCAACAATTGACCCTAATCAAAGTTTAAATATAGAATTGTCACAATTCAAATCAAATTAACCGAGAGTTTTAAGCCCCGAGTCGTTCTTCCTAAGAATTGCAATAGAGTGCTTAATTATTGGCTATAAGGACTTGGGGTTTGATGGAAAGAGGCAAGTAATGTAAATAGCAAGGAATGAAAGAAACAAACAATAACTAAATATCAAAAGTAATCAAGCTCAAGGCAATTAATCAAAAGAAAGGAAAAATCAAGTGCTAAGAAATCTCTTGGCAAGGATTGAGAGTTAAGGTTACCTATCCTAGCCATTGACCACAAACATATGATGATTATGAAGAGTTAATCCTACTTAGTCAACCCTAACATCGAGGATAAGTCAAATAGGCATAATTGATCTCAATCTACAAGTCCTAGTCTACTCACTAATTAGCTTAGTGAAAGACTAGAGTTAGTGAAAACTAAATCAATTAACTACCCTAATATATCAATCAAGAATGGATATCAATGACTTAAGCTTACCAAAGTCCTCAATTCTAAGCCAAGAGTGAGGAAAAACTACACAAAAACAAAGCCAAATATTTTATCAAACACTTGGTGTGCATGAAAATAAAATCATATTAAATTACAATAATAGTAAATTCTAAAGCTACGAAAAGTAAGAAAATAATAATAACAACTCAATTAAATAACAATAAACAAAGAAACATTAAATTGCATTAATAGAAATTCAAATTAACAAGAGTTCATCAACGATAAAATAACCAAATAAAAGAAATAACAACTAAAACTAAAAAAAGTAAGATGCTAGAGCAAGAAATAGTAAAGAAACTAAATCAAGACAAGAATTAAAGCATCAATATAAGAGAAATTTAACTAATCTACCCTAAATTCTAGAGAGAAGAGAGAGCTTCTCTCTGTAGAAATGACCTAAAACATGTCTAAAACTAAACCTAATTGCTCTCTCCTTGTTTTTCCTTGAATTAGGCTTTAAATAGCTTCAGAAACGAGTTGGATTGGACTCTGGAAGCCCAAAAATCACTCCAGCATTTTGCATTTAATGAGGTAACGTGCCAGGACTTGTGCGTACGCGCACTTGCTGATTCTCTTCTCGTACGTACGCACGCATCACTATGCGTACGCATGAATGCATGAACTTCCGATCGTGTGTACGCAAGCATCATTGTGCGTACACACCTTCGCTGAAAAGCTCCAAACTGTATTTCTTCATGAATTCTCCACTTTGACATACTTTTTCTTCACTTCTCCAGTCCATATTAGCCTTGTAAGTCTGAAATCACTCAACAACACATCAAGGCATCAAATGGAATTAAAGTGAATAAAATTTAGAAATTAACAGGCCTAAAAAGCATGTTTTTACTTTAAAGCACAAATTAGGAGAGATTCACAAAATCATGCTATTTCATTGAATAAATGTAGGAAAAGTTAATAAAATCCACCCAATTAGAGCAAATAAATACCATGAAATGTGGATTTATCAGCACGCGTATGCATCATTAGATTTTCATGTCAACTCCAGGGCAATTCCTGAAGCCAATTTAAAGAAGGTTCACGTACAACGTAACCCACTTCGCGTTGTACGTGAGCCCACAAAACACTCCAAAACCTCAACTCAAGACCTTCTGCTTTCCAACTTTTAAATCTTTAAAGGATCATTCACAAGCTCATTAAATGCTGACGGTTACTAAAGATCACAAGCAATCAAGGGAGATCTTTTCGGTGGCAAATAATTAGGAAAAGATTTGATTCTGTTTAGTTTTAATTTAATTTTGAATTTTGAATTTTGAATTCAGTTATCTTTTGATTAGTATTTAAGGTAGAGGGAGACACTATATTGTGAGCTTGATAAACCCATATTTTATGATGTATTTTATGCTCAATTTAAGTGATTTATTCAATCCTTCACCCACTTATTCATGTAAATTGCATGATTTTAATTTCCCTTCCTTAATTTATGATATAAGTGAAAAACATGTTTCCTATGCTTTAAAAATATTATTTTTAATTACTCTTTTATTACCATTCGATGCCGTGATTTGTGTGTTAAGTATTTTCAGATCTCATAGGGCAGGAATAGCTCAAAGGACAAAAAGGAAACATACAAAAATGGAAGGAAAGCACAAAAATGGAGTTTTGAAGAAAAAGGCAGCGACGCGAATGCATGGACAACGCGAACGCGTACCTAGCGCGAAAATGCAGCGACGCGAACGCGTGGATGACACGAACGCGCGCCTTGAGCAGAACGCAAATGACGCTTACGCGTGACCGACGCGTATGCGTGACAAGGAAAACTCCCAGATGACGTGAACGCGTGACCCATGCAGACGCGTGACAGACGCCACGTACAAAAATTCTACAGAAAACGCCCCCAGCGATTTCTGGACCCTTTTTTGGCTAATTGGCTTATGAACTTTTTCATGTTAAGATTTGAATATTCTATTTAAATATTATTTGAGGTATTTCAGACTTATGATTGGATTGCTCTCTTTAATTTATGTTACTAATGTTTCTGATTCATCCAAATTATTTTCATTCAAGTAGATTTATTTTTCCCTTTTGGCTTTGGTTAAGTAATTTATAATACTTGAGTTATCAAACTCAGCTCTTGATTGGAATTGGAATTCTTTGCTGGTTAATTTATACTCCAATAACTCTAGTCTCTCCATAGGAGTTGACTAGGACCTGAGGATCAAATTAATTTGTCTACTTAACTTTCCTTTGTTCAGCAAGGGTTAATTACAAGTGGGAGTAGAATCCAATTCTCTTCACACCTGATAAGGATAATTAGGATAGGACTTCAATTTCTTATACCTTGCCAAGAGTTTTATTATTTATTTAAATTAATTCCTTACAATTTACTTTCTTGCCATTCACTATTCTTGCTTTTTATCTTATACATTAAAAAATCCAAAAATATATAATTTCCATAACCAATAATAAATCATACTGCCCTGCAACTCCTTGAGAAGACGACCTGAGGTTTGAATACTTCAGTTATAAATTTTTATTGGGTTTTGTTACTTGTGACAACCAAACTTTTGTACGAAGAGATTTTTGTTGGTTTAGAAACTATATCTACAACGCGATTAATTTTATAAAATTTCTAAATTAGCGAGAATCTCAATCGTCAAAATGGCGCCGTTGCCGGGGAGTTGCAACTGTGTGCCTTATTATTGGTTATAGTAAATATTTTCTTTTGCTTGTTTATTTCTTTTATTTTCACTTTTAATTTTTTTTTATTTACTATGAATTCTCACCCCTATCGCTTTGAGTTTGGTTCTAATAATGTTGAATGGAATGGAAGCTATAACATGCATCAAGGTCAAAACAATCAGAGATGGACGGAGCCACGAGGATCTGATCAACCCTTTAGGCAACAACACCTTCCAAACTATCATGGACGATGACCATTCAACAAAGCATGTCAGAACAATAGTTATGATGGACCCCCTTGTAATTACCAACAAGCCTCATCATACACCTATGAACCACCTTCTCAACACAACTTTGAACCACCACACTCACAAGCCAACTACCACCATTCACCTCCATATAACCCTAACCCATATCCACCCCAATTCCAACCTAATTACTCCCAAGAACCACCACTTCCCTATGCACCATGTCCATATCAATCACTCCAAGAATCAAGGGAACAACTCAAGGAAACATTTGAAAAATTTCATGCCACACTTCACCAATTGAATCAAGCGATAAATAGACTACTTTCCCGACGTTCGGACACTCAAGAAGCCCCCATGACTTCATGTGGACAAACTAATGAAGAACACAGCATGAAGGAGATACTAGAAATACCACTGGACAGTATGGAGCATGACTTTATACTGGAATAAGTGGAGGAAGCTGAAATTATCGAAGAAGAAGAATTGGTTGAAGACTTAGGAGACGCTGAACCCCCATGGGAAGCCAGAATTGTGGAGAATTTCGTAAGGAAAAATGCAGTTGATGCTAAGGAGGATAGTGAACAACCTCCAAAGCAGGAATCTTATGAAGAACTGGACGGAATAACTCAACAAGCAAGTTTCCTTGATAATGAAGATCATGAGTCATGTTCTCCTAGTAATGAACTTGCATCCGCAAGTAAATTCTTTGAGATGGAAGAATCTTCCCTAAGTGAATACGAAGAAGATGCGGAGGTAGACTTTTCGCAACCTCCAATTTATCATTTGAGTGATGAAGAAGATATCGAAGACTTCGATAAAGACATGGTTACAGCTGAAGAAAAATTCAAGGAAGTGGAAGAATTCACAGAAGAACACAAGGGAGTAGAGCTTGCAAAACCACTGGAAGCACCTATTCCAAGGCCATTATCACCCAATACAAACTTCAAGTGGGTAAAATCCTTAGCTTTTATCTTTACTTTTCCACTTGAATATGGTTTACTTGAAACAGATGGTTAGCTTAGAGCTCTTTGTGGCTTTAAGAGTAAAAGGGAAATGGTTCATGCTCAAGGCTGGTATGCAAGATTCAATAAGGTTTCACGCTTCAATATGAAGTATAAGGATTGGTTTCGAGTTGAATTGAATGGGTATCGGAGAATGTTTGGCCATCTTGGTGAGAATGCAACTTCCAAACCGCCCGGCTGGAAAAATATAAATCAGGACAAAGGCGGGTATAAGAGCAAGGTTTGGGATCCTGGAATCTATCATGACATTCAACACCCCGGGAACCTGAGAACCTATTTGAGTTTACTCAAAGGTTTTACATGCCTAGTTTGGGACCCCGGAGGCTGTTGGCATTCCAAACAGTGGTGGAGATTTTTGGATGAATTCAAGCACAAGCCACCATAGCAGGAAGCTCATCAAATGTCCAACTTAAGGACTTTAACTAAAAGTGCTAGGTGGGAGACAACCCACCATGGTATGATCGTTCCTTTTTCAATTTTATTTCGTTTTGTTTATTTTTATTTTTATTTTATTTTCATTGAACCTGGAATTATTCATAGCATCTACATTAGCATTGCATATTGCATACTGCATAATTGCATATAAAAAAATAAAATAAAATCACCACGCGAGCACACAGGCCACGCGTGGGCGTCGAATGGATATCGGCGTAAAGATCCAACGCCCAGAAAGTTTGGCTGGAATCATGCGGCTGGTGTGCGTTCAGCACAAATCAGTCCACGCGTTCGCGTCCCTGACGCGAACGCGTCACTTGCACTATGCACATCCCACGCGAAAGCGTAAGCGACGCGTCCGCGTCGCATGGATTTCATGGACCCCATTGGAAACAGAGAGTTGCGCCAAAACGACGATGGAACTGTGCGTTTAGCACAATTTTCAGCGACGCGTTCGCGTGCTTCACGCGTACGCGTCCCTTACCTTTTTCCCAAATCACGCGAAAGCGTCAATGACGTGTTCGCGTCAACACCCTTTTCGCCTAAAAATCATGCGATCGCGTGCTCCACGTGTTCGCGTGGATTCGAAAACACTAACCCCCCTTCACGCGAAACCCTACCAATTCACGCAAAACCCCCCACCCCCATCTGCAACCTCTCTTCCT
>NC_029790.2:94765599-94776378 GCF_000816755.2 Arachis ipaensis
CCCCCCCCCCCCCCCATCTGCAACCTCTCTTCCTCCCATCATTCAACCACCACCAGATCCAGGCCGCAGATCCAGAGATCCCTATACAGACAGAGCCTCCGCTTCAGCAGGTAGCTCCTCCTACACTTCCAGAGATTGCAGACCCTCAGCCTACCACAGAGTCACCAGCAGCCCATCCTTCCAGAGATGACACTTCTCACACCCAGTCTGAGTGAGCATCAAGGACGATGCTATTATTTAAGTGTGGGGAGGTCGCCATCTCTGGCGTACTTTATTTTGGTGAACTACTTTTCAGACTCTTTTATCCTATTTTGCTTATTTTTTTGTATTTTTATTTATTTTTATTTTTATCTTTCAGTACTTGCACACTTTTCTTTTGCTGTATTTTTACTGTATTTCTGCACTTTGCACTTTAGTTTATATATTAGATATTTAGTTTAGTCTAGCTGCAGTTTTAGTTATTAAGTTGTGATATAGAATATATAGATTAATTAGTTAAGTTTACCCTTTTAGCATACGATAACTTGGATTAATTGAAAATAAAAAGAGTAAACTAAAGACTTTAGTATAACAGAATCACAACAATCCACACACTATGTATATATAGCAATAAATAATTGGTTAATTTACACAACATTTTTCAAGGAAGAACACTAAGATTTTAAGGGCCACCCTAAGATTCACATTGAGAATAATGGAAACTCTTGATTTCTACTTGCATGATATACATAACTGATATATGGTTTTTGAGCTAGAGAACACACAACCTGTGAGTTTTTTTAGCCTATTTGTATGGTTACATTATTTAACCATAATTATTTCATTCTTGTGTGTTCGCCCTTCTTTTTTATTCTAGTAATCTTTACTTTGTTTTAATCTATATGTCCAATATAGAATATAGATACATACCAAGAAATGATTGAGACCATTAATTGTTATTAGCTCACTTATCCCAAATAAGCCTACCTTTCACATCACCCTTGTTAGCCCCCTTGAGCTTTTAATTCCCCTCTTGTTCTATAACCACATTACTAGCCTTAAGCAGAAAAACAAATTAAATATCCCAAGTTGAATCCTTGGTTAGCTTAAGATAGAGATTGTGTATCCACTAAGTGTGGGAAAACATGAGAACATGGGTTGATAGAAAAAGGATTAACTCAATAAGATAATAAGGATTTTGGGAGCATACTCATATAAAACCAAAATAAATAAAAATACCATGTGCATTGATATATGTTCTGTTTACATTTCAAAAAAAATTTAGTTGAATAAGTAAATAAGGGGACAAAATTACCCCAATAATAAGTTTAGTGAAGAAATCAATGCACATGATATAAGAATCAAAAATTGAATTTGGTACATGAGTATGTATTAAGAAAGTGAAAAATAGGGAATCCCAAGGAAATTATAATGTATATGGAATATGTGTACGTTAGGCGAGATCTTAGACTAATTAAGGATTCAACTTTGTTAGCTCACTTAGCCTCATATATATACCCTTATCCTTACATTGGCCCCATTACAACCTTTAAAAGACCTCATGATCTTTGTATGTCTGTATTCGATATTTGTTGATTGGTTAGATGAAGAACAAAGTTTTACAAAGCAAGAATAGAAAAGAATAGAGTGATTAACCCCAAACACTGAGTGACTAGAGAGTAAACACAAATCCAGTGAGGGTTCAATAGTTCATCACCATATATCTCTGTTTAAATATTTAATTGTCTTGCAAGCTTATGAAATATTTTTACCCAACTCAATTATGATAGTGCTTTAACATAATTTAGGTTTGGCTATGCATATATGATTCCTTGAAAATATGAATCAAATTAACCACATGTAAGCTCTATATATATAGGTGGGTGATAATTAAAATTGCATGATTCATATAGGTAGTTTGCATTTAGAATAGATTGCATTGCATGAGATTCCACCATTCTAACTTTACTCTTTCTCTTGAATTTAGCATGAGGACATGCTATTGTTTAAGTGTGGGGAGGTTGATAAACCCATATTTTATGATGTATTTTGTGATCAATTTAAGTGATTTATTTAATCCTTCACCCACTTATTCATGTAAATTGCCTGATTTTACTTTTCCTTCCTTATTTTATGATATAAGTGAAAAACATGTTTCCTATGCTTTAAAAATATTAATTTTAATTACCCTTTTATTACCATTCGATGCCGTGATTTGTGTGTTAAGTATTTTCATATCTCATAGGGCAAGAATGGTTCAAAGGACAAAAAGGAAACATACAAAAATGGAAGGAAAGCACAAAAATGGAGTTTTGAAGAAAAAGGCAGCGACGCGAACGCATGGACGACGCGAACGCGTGCCTAGCGCGAAAATGCAGCGATGCGAACGCGTGGATGACGCGGACGCGCGCCTTGAGCAGAACGCAAATGACGCGTACGTGTGACCGACGCGTACGTGTGACAAGGAAAACTCCCAGATGACGCGAACGCGTGACCCATGCAGACGCGTGACAGACGCCACGTACAAAAATTCTGCAGAAAACGCCCCCAGCGATTTCTGGACCCTTTTTCGGCCCAAATCCAAGCCAGAAACACAGAATATAAGCCAGAGAATGAAGGAATCAAAGGAAGAGAGGGAGATGCAACTGAATAATTCATAATTTTAGGTTTTAGATGTAGTTTTTAGAGAGAGAGGTTCTCTCCTCTCTCTTAGGATTAGGATTAGGATTTCAACTTCTTCTCAGGTTCAATGCTCTTTTACTTTATTTCTCTTCTACTTTCAGATACTCTAAATGCTTTTATTTGTTAATTACTTATATTCCCAAATTGGCTTATGAACTTTTTCATGTTAAGATTTGAATATTCTATTTAAATATTATTTGAGGTATTTCAGACTTATGATTGGATTGCTCTCTTTAATTTATGTTACTAATGTTTCTGATTCATCCAAATTATTTTCATTCAAGTAGATTTATTTTCCCCTTTTGGCTTTGGTTAAGTAATTTATAATATTTGAGTTATCAAACTCAGCTCTTGATTGGAATTGGAATTCTTTGCTGGTTAATTTATACTCCAGTAACTCTAGTCTCTCCATAGGAGTTGACTAGGACCTGAGGATCAAATTAATTTGTCTACTTGACTTTTCTTTGTTCATCAAGGGTTAATTACAAGTGGGAGCAGAATCCAATTCTCTTCACACCTGATAAGGATAATTAGGATAGGACTTCAATTTCTTATACCTTGCCAAGAGTTTTATTATTTATTTAAATTAATTCCTTACAATTTACTTTCTTGCCATTCACTATTCTTGCTTTTTATCTTATACATTAAAAAACCCAAAAATATATAATTTCCATAACCAATAATAAATCATACTGCCCTGCAACTCCTTGAGAAGACGACCCGAGGTTTGAATACTTCGGTTATAAATTTTTATTGGGTTTTGTTACTTGTGACAACGAAACTTTTGTACAAAGGGATTTTTGTTGGTTTAGAAACTATATCTACAACGCGATTAATTTTATAAAATTTCTAAATTAGCGAGAATCTCAATCTTCAGAGCTCTCTCTTTTTCACCACTTTACAGTTTTTCAATCTCTTAAAGATTTCAAGAACAAGCATGAGTTTTTAATTCTCCTAGATTTAGGTGAAGAGCTCAGTTAGTCTATGGATTAATGTAATTACCTTTTTTTGTTTTTTAATTATTGTAATTGATTCCTCTTTAAGAAATAGTTTTTGTTCTTCATCTCAAAGAGTTTGAATGTGTTGGAAAATAATTCTTCTCTGACTTGAATTTTATTAATCTTTTGGAAAATTGATTGATTAAATTAAGCTTGAAAATCAATTCTCATAAATTGTAAGTTTTGAAACTGGATTTATAAGTGACATAGAATCAACTAGGTTAAACTCTTATGAATTGTGTGGTTTTATAAATCAGAAACGCTCTTTAACTCTTTTTTGATTAACTAACTAAGGGATTAGCATTAAATTAGGTTAAAGAAAAATTGAATCACCAAGGGATTGGGATTTAATTACTAATGATTTGCCTTAAAAGAATTGTTGTATGGTTAGAATGGAAATTGAAAAGTATTGATCCAAACAATTAACATCTCTGAAACCTTAGCTTTCTCAAATATATATTTTTTCTATACTCACTGTTTGCTTCTATTTTACTTTATTCAATTTCTGTTTATGATTAATTGCTTTTAAAATCCTAAATCATTAGTTTGAAAAGATTAATCAATTGATTTTGCTTGCTTGATCTGTTAATCCTCGTGGGATCGACCCTCATTCACCTGAGGTTACTACTTGATATGACCCGGTGCACTTGCCGGTGTTATGTGGATTGCAAAAAAATCCGCATAAAGTTTTTGGCATCGTTGCCGAGGATCAACGTAAGGAGAGCATAGCTACATGGGAAGACTTGGTTACCAAGTTTCTAAACAAATTTTTCCCTCCTCAGAGGCTTACTAAGCTCAGAACTGATGTTCAGACCTTCAGATAACAAGAAGGAGAATTCCTATATGAAGCGTGGGAGAGGTTTAATAAAGACAAGCTCAGAAAATGCCCTGATGATATGTTTAAAAATGTCTTGGTCAGAGTGGAAAAATTCTTCCTTCCAATGGATTTTATCATTCTTGATATGGAGGAAGATGAGTATGCCTCAATCATTCTAGGAAGACCTTTCCTAGTCACTGGAAGAGCCCTTATTGATGTTGAAAATGGTGAGTTAATGTTGAGGGTGCATGATGAACATCAAGTATTTCATGTCTTTAAAACCATGCATCATTCAAGTGATCAAGAGGATTGCATGAATGCTGAAGCCAAGGATCCGAACATGAAGGAATAACCTAATGAATCACCCCCAAAGATCCCACCTTCATGCCTAAGTAGAATAGAAGAGAAGAATGAGGTACAACAAGCTGGTAATTCAATTGAAACTAACAAGAGCTTGCAACCAAAACCTCCTTTTGCAATCAACAAACCTCCCAACATCAACCCTAAGTTTGGTGTTGGGTGTGCATCAAACAAGGAGGAGGATCCAAAGAAGAAAGTACCTAGAGATTGGAGGAACAAGAAAATTCCTACTGAAGGCTTTCCACCCGGAGACAAAGTAGTGCTATCTCACCACCCACTGTTGCCATACACAGTGAGCAGAGTTCTTTCCTTTGAGCATCTCGAGCTAACATATGAAGACACAAGAAGGAAGTTCAAGGTGAGAGGAGAAGAGGTGAAGCACTATCAACCTTAGCAAGGAACAACTGTCAAGCTAGTGACATTAAAGAAGAGCTTGTTGGAAGGCAACCCAATACTTAGTATTCTTTTATTTTATTTTATTTATTTTATTTCATAATTGTTTTTCCACAATAACTATCACTTGAGTTTGTTTGTGTGTGTAGTACTTGTGATCTACTCAGGAATTCGGGGAATCTCTTCAAGCTTCAACATCATCATGACCATTGCTCTTATCAGGGTTGTGTATGTGTTTATAAAATGAGTTTGGTGTGCTACACCAACCTCATATCTCACTAGGTACTTAGCCTAGTTCACATAGATGGTATCTCACTAAGTTTAGTGTTCTCACACCAAATTTGGTATACCACATTAACCATGCAAACACATTTACAACCTCATCATTCTACCTTATTTTAGCTTCAATTTCAATCTGTCATGATTTAGGTTTCTTTTACATTAAATAGACCCCTACATTAATTAAATTCTTTCACTTTATAATCCTATTTCCATTACCATTACTTGTTCTTTTCTTTGATGCTTGAAGACAAGCAATTATTCTAAGTTTGGTATTGGAGGTCATGCTCTACATAGCCTAAAAGGTGATCAAGAAGAAGGAGAAGAAGAGAAAAGCAACAGAAATTAAGGTTGTTTCCTTCCTTTTTTTTTAATATGCATGTGTTTCAATTTTTTTTATCTTATGTAATGCATTTAAAATTTCTAAATCTCTTGTCCATCACAATCCACAATTATAATTGTGCTTGCTCCCGAATATAAGTAATGAGTCATGTGCTGAAAAGAAACAAAAAGAAACAGGAAATAATCATAAAAGAGCATGACAAAGTGAGTTTGGAAAACCAAATTAACTAAGAGTGTTCAACGAGATCTGAGCCACACTACTTGAGGCTTTAGTTTAGAGGACTTTTATGGGATCCTTATACTTGACAGTACCTTGAAGAAGCAAGAATATAAGAAATAATAAGCAAGAAAAAGGGGTTATAAGAGAAACCAAAGGCTCTGAGTACCACTGACTAAGGAAACTGAAAAAAAATAAGCTTAAAGAGAATCCTAATCAAGTGCTTGTGGTGCTTATATATCAAGCTAAAAGTTTGAAGAACAAAGCATTCAGAAGTCACGGTTAGACTCAAGGTGCAAAGCACCCCCTAAAATGAGAAAGCCAAAGGCTCTGAGCACTAATGGTGGGGAAGAATGAAAGAAAAATAAGCTCAAGGAGCTCCCCAACTATGTGCTTGTGATGTTTATGTATCAAGCCAAAAGCTTGAAAACAAAACATTTAGAGTCACGGCTAGGCTCAAAGTGCAAAGCACCCAATAAACTTAAAAGGTGAAAAGAAAGTAAATAAGCTGCTTCAAGGGGATGAATCAAGAAAGGATTCCATAATCCAATCTGGACAGAAGCCTTGAAAGATTACAATCAATTATGTTGAATTGTGCATAAGTGAAACGGTCAACCAAACTCATTTAGATTGCAATCCTTTACCCCTATTTCATAAGGTTAAGATATTTGCATTAAGCCATGATTCTTTGCATGCTTGAGGACAAGCAAGATTTTAAGTTTGGTGTTGTGATGCGTGCGCATCTTTAGTGTTTTTTCTTCTTTATTTTAATTGATTTATTAAGAATTTCTGTGGATAATTAATAAATTTAAGGTTAGAATGGATATTATTTTGATTAGTTGAATTTTATTGATTACAGGAAATTTTAGAAGAAAAACAGGAAGAAACAAAACAAAAATGAGGAAGAAGAGCAAGAAACAGAAAGCTTTCTGTAATTAACTAAAAGCTTCCTGGAAGAAGAAGCTCTCTGGAAGAAGAAAGAGTGAAAGGCAATGGACAACTCTCATGTCATGCGTACGCGTGCCCTACGCGTACGCGTGCCCCACATGTACGCGTGACCATCACACTCCACATACGACACTAGGGTTTTCATGTACTACGTTGGCATAATCTTCATGTCAAACGTACGCGTGACAACCACTTCTCACGTAGTACGCTAAAAATCTCACGTACAACGCAGCAAGCACGCATACGCGGGGGCCATGCGTACGCGCAACAAGAAACTTTTCAGAACTCACGCGTACGCGTGAGGCATGTGTACGTGTCGTTAGATTGTCACATCAACTCCAGGGCAGTTCTTGAAGCTAATTTGAAAAAGGATCACGTACAATGTAGCCCACTTCGCGTTGTACGTGAGCCCAAAAAATACCTTCCAAAACCTCAACTCAAGACCTTCTGCTTTTCAAATTTTAAATCTTTGAAGGATCATTCACAAGCTCATTAAATGCTGACGGTTACTAAAGATCACAAGCAATCAAGGAAGATCTTTTCGGTGGAAAATAATTATGAAAAGATTTGATTCTATTTAGTTTTAATTTAATTTTGAATTTTGAATTTTGAATTCGGTTATCTTTAGATTAGTATTTAAGGCAGAGGGAGACACTTTGTTGGGAGCTCTCTCTTTTTCACCACTTTACAATTTTTTAATTTCTTAGGGATTTCAAGAACAAGCATGAGTTTCTAATTCTCCTAGGTTAAAGTGAGGAGCTTTGTTAGTCTATGGATTAATGCAATTACTTTTTCTGTTTTTTAATTCATGCAATTGATTCCTCTTTAAGAAACGGTTTTCGTTTTTCATTTCAAAGAGTTTGAATGTGTTAGGAAACAATTCTTCTTTGACTTGAATTTTATTAATCTTTTGGAAATTTGATTGATTAAATTAAGCTTGAAAATTGATTCTCATAAATTGTAAGTTTTGAAACTGGATTGATAAGCAACATATAATCAACTAGGTTAAACTCTTATGAATTGTGTGGTTTTATAAATCAGAAACGTTCTTCAACTCTTTTCTTGATTAAGTGACTAAGGGATTAGCATTAAATTAGGTTAAAGAGAAATTGAATTACCAAGGGATTGAGATTTAATTACTAATGATTTTCCATAAAAGAATCGTTGTATGATTACAGTGGAAATTAAAAAGTATTAATCCAAACGATTAACATCTCTGAAACCTTAGCTTTGTCAAATATATATTTTTTCTATACTCACTGTTTGCTTCTGTTTTACTTCATTCAATTTCTGTTTATGATTAATTGCTTTCAAAATCCTAAGTCATTAGTCTGACTAGATTAATCAATTAATTTTGCTTGCTTGATCCGTTAATCCTCATGGGATCGACCCTCATTCACCTAAGATTACTACTTGATACGACTCGGTGTACTTGCCGGTGTTATGTGGATTGCAAAAACATCTGCATCAATGATATCATCTGTCGGTTATACAACCAATCCGACATATCCGGAGCAAGTGGAATCACTCCACTGCGGCACGTGGAATCATTCCACGGTAATCATAGGCAAGTAGAATCACTCTATTTCGGCAAGTGGAATCACTCCACTACAAAATATTGGCAAACGGAATCATTCCGCTGCGGCAAGTGGAATCACTCCACTACAAATAATTCATTTTCAACTTTATTCCCTTCATATCTCCATCATAATCAATCATTTATCACCACTTAACATCATAATCAATCTCATCATACCTTAATCACATCTATTCATTCTCATTCCTCAACATCATAACCATCTACCATTCATCATCACATTACCCTTTATCAATTCACCAACTCGTCTCTTAAGTCCTTACTTCCAATTTCTCTATCCTCAATTATACCAGCTCTAGACTCTTATCAGTGTTTATAAATATTTAAAAGGCTAAAAGAATGGTTAAAAAGGCTTAAAATCACACTTTTGCAAAATCTGGAGGTTGTGCGTACGCATGCACGGGTTGAAAATTTTTGGTACGCGGAAATCAACACACCCCTCTACACCCCTCTTGGCCGAAACACTCCCCACTCTCCCTCTCCTCCATTTGGTACGCGGAATCGTGATTACACTTTAATTATGTAAAATTCATTGCTCTTTCTTTCCCTGGAAATGGCGCCAAAAACATGATGCCAAGACCATGGTTTACAACTCCGTGTAACTAACCAGCAAGTGCACTGGGTTGTCCAAGTAATACCTTACGTGAGTAAGGGTCGAATCCCACGGAGATTGTTGGTATGAAGCAAGCTATAGTCACCTTGTAAATCTCAGTCAGGCAGATATAAAACAGTTATGGAGTTTTCGAATGATAATTAATAGAATAGGGATAGAGATACTTATGTAAATCATTGGTGAGAATTTCAGATAAGCAAATAGAGATGCTTTCGTTAGGTCCTATTTATAATAAACTAGCTACTAGGGGTTACAGAAGTAAGTAATTGATGCATAAATCCACTTCCGGGGCCCACTTGGTGTGTGCTTGGGCTGAGCTTTGAGTTTTGCACATGTAGAGGTCCTTCTTGGAGTTGAACGCCAGCTTTTGTGCCAGTTTGGGCATTCAACTCTGGTTTTGGCTCCTTTTCTGGCGCTGGACGCCAGATTTGGGCAGAAAGCTGGCGTTGAACGCCAGTTTACGTCGTCTATTCTTGGCCAAAGTATGGACTATTATATATTGATGGAAAGCCTTGGATGTCTGCTTTCCAACGCAATTGGAAACGCGCCATTTCGAGTTCTGTAGCTCCAGAAAATCCACTTTGAGTGCAGGGAGGTCAGAATCCAACAGCATCAGCAGTCCTTCTTCAACCTCTGAATCTGATTTCTGTTCAAGTCCCTCAATTTCAGCCAGAAAATACCTGAAATCACAGAAAAATATACAAACTCATAGTAAAGTCCAGAAATGTGAATTTAACATAAAAACTAATGAAAACATCCCTAAAAGTAATTAGATCCTACTAAAAACATACTAAAAACAATGCCAAAAAGCGTATAAATTATCCGCTCATCACAACACCAAACTTAAATTGTTGCTTGTCCCCAAGCAACTGAAAATCAAATAGGATAAAAAGAAGAGAATATACTATAAATTCCAAACTATCAATGAAATATAGCTTCAATCATATGAGCGGGACTTATAGCTTTTTGCCTCTTGAATAGTTTTGGCATCTCACTCTATCCATTGAGGTTCAGAATGATTGGCATCTATAGGAACTCAGAGTTTAGATAGTGTTATTGATTCTCCTAGTTCAGTATGATGATTCTTGAACACAGCTTCTTTATGAGTCTTGGCCGTGGCCCTAAGCACTTTGTTTTCCAGTATTACCACCGGATACATAAATGCCACAGACACATAATTGGGTGAACCTTTTCAGATTGTGACTCAGCTTTGCTAAAGACCCCAATTAGAGGTGTCCAGGGTTCTTAAGCACACTCTTCTTTTGCTTTGGACCTTGACTTTAACCGCTCAGTCTCAAGTTTTCACTTGACACCTACACGCCACAAGCACATGGTTAGGGACAGCTTGGTTTAGCCGCTTAGACCAAGATTTTATTCCTTTAGGCCCTCCTATCCACTGATGCTCAAAGCCTTGGGATCCTTTTTATTTGCCCTTGCCTTTTGGTTTTAAGGGTTATTGGCTTTTTGCTCTTGCCTCTTGGTTTTAAGAGCTTTTGGCTTTTTCTGCTTGCTTTTTCTTTTTCTTTCTATTTTTTTTTCGCCTATTTTTCTCTA
>NC_029790.2:94776528-94785925 GCF_000816755.2 Arachis ipaensis
GTTGCTCCTCCCTCATTGCTTTTTGATCTTCTCTAATTTCATGAAGGATGATGGAATGCTCTTGATGTTCCACCCTTAGTTTCTTCTACAACAACTTCAAAAGACATATGCACTGTTCAAGCATACATTCAGAAAACAAGAAGCATTGTCACCACATCAATATAATTAAGCTAAGTTCAAGGATAAATTCGAAACTCATGTACTTCTTGTTCTTTTGATTTAAAACATTTTTCATTTAAGAGAGGTGATGGATTCATAGGACATTCATAACCTTAAGACAAAGTTACTAACTACTAATGATCATTTAATGAAGACACAAACATAAATAAGCACATAACATAGAAAACGAAAAACAGAAGAAATAAGAACAAGGAATGAATCCACCTTAGTGATGGTGGCGTTTTCTTCTTGAGGAACAAATAATGTCCTTGAGCTCTTCTATGTCTCTTCCTTGTCTTTGTTGCTCCTCCCTCATTGCTTTTTGATCTTCTCTAATTTCATGAAGGATGATGGAATGCTCTTGATGTTCCACCCTTAGTTTCTTCTAATAATTGTGTGGAAGAAAATGTATCCCCTGAGGTATCTCATGGATCTCTTGATTTGCAGTCAAATGTTCTACCACTGAGCTATAGACCCTTGATGGAAGCTTTTGTCTTCCCTTTCCTCTTTCTAGAGGTTTCTCTGGCCTTAGGTGCCATCAATGGTTATGGAAAAAACAAAAAAGCTATGCTTTTACCACACCAAACTTAGAATGTTGCTCGCCCTCGAGCAAAAGAATAAAGAATAGAGGAAGAAGAAGAAGATATGGAGGAGATGGGGGGATGTGTGTATTCGGCCATATGGGTGGGATTGGGTGGGGAAAGAGATATTGAATTTTGTAGGTAAGTGGGATGTATGGATGTGAGTGGTGAATGGAAAACAGAAGGGATGGTCATGAATGGAGAGAGAGGGTGAGGTAAGTGGGGATCCTGTGGGGTTCACAGATCCTGAGATGATCCTGTGGTGTCCTACAGATCTTGAGGTGATCCTGTGGTGTCCACAGATCCGGAAGTGTCAAGGATTTACATCCCTGCACCCATTAGGCATGTAAAATGCCTTTGCACACAACTCTGGGCGTTCAGCGCCAGGTTGGTGCCCATTTTGGGCGTTCGACGCCCATTTGTTGCCATTTCTGGCGTTGAACGCCAGAACCATGCTTGTTCTGGGCGTTCAGCGCCAGAAAGCTGCCCATTTTGGGCGTTCAGTGCCAGAACCATGCTCTGTTCTGGCGTTGAACGCCAGGCAGATGCTCCTCCAGGGTGTGATTTTTCTTCTGCTGTTTTTGATTCCGTTTTCAAAAATTTTTTTTATATTTATTTTGTGACTCCTCATGATCATGAACCTATAAAGACATATAACTAAGAAAAATATAGTTAGATAAATAAAAATTGGGTTGCCTCCCAACAAGCACTTCTTTAATGTCAATAGCTTGACAGTGGGCTCTCATGGAGCCTCACAGATGTTCAGAGCATTGTTGAAACTCTCCAACACCAAACTTAGAGTTTGGATATGGGAGTTCAACACCAAACTTAAAGTTTGGTTGTGGCCTCCCAACACCAAACTTAGAGTTTGACTGTGAGGGCTTGGGTTGACTCTGCTTTGAGAGAAGCTTTTCATGCTTCCTCTCCATTGTTGCAGAGGGAGATCCTTGAGTTTTAAACACAAGGGAGTCCTCATTCCATTGAAGGACTAGTTCACCTCTGTCAACATCAATCACAGCTCTTGCTGTGGCCAGGAAAGGTCTTCCTAGGATGATGGATTCATCCTCTTCCTTTCCAGTATCCAGGACTATGAAATCAGTAGGGATGTAAAGGCCTTCAACCTTTACTAACACGTCCTCTACTTGTCCATATGCCTATTTTCTTGAATTGTCTGCCATCTCTAATGAGATTTTAGCAACTTGCACCCCATAGATTCCCAGTTTCTCTATTACAGAGACTTGCAGTTCTGCTGCATCAGAGAAACTAATTGAGGTTTCAGCTCAAAGTTGTTTGCTCCAATGGCAGGAATGGAGATGCTTCTTCCATGTAAATTGGAATTAGGTGCAGTAAAGTCACCAAGCATTCTCCTTGCATTATTATTATTTTCGGCTGCCATCTCCTCTTCCTGTTCGAAAATTTCTGAAAGGTTATCTCTGGATTGTTGTAATTTAGCTTCTCTTAATTTTCTCTTCAGAGTCCTTTCAGGTTCTGGATCTGCTTCAACAAGAATGTTCTTGTCCTTGCTCCTGCTCATATGACAAAGAAGAGGGCACAGAAAAATAATAATAATAGAGATCCTTTATACTACAGTATAGGGATCCTTGTGTTAGTGGGAGAAAAGAAGAAGAAAATCTGAACTCAGAGAGAGAGAGGGTTCGGATTTTTGGTGATGTGAGGAAGAGATGTTAGTAGATGAATAAATAAATAGAATAAGATGGGAGAGGGAGAATTTTCGAAAATAATTTTCAAAAAAAGGTTAGTGATTTTCGAAAATGGTTTTTGAAAAATGTTAGTATTTTTTGAAAATTTTTAAAATCAAAAATAAAAATAAGAATAATTAGTTAATTTAAAAAGAAATTTTTGAAAAAGAGGGAAGATATTTTCTAAAATTAGAGAGAGAGAGTTAGTTAGGTAGTTTTGAAAAAGTTAAGAAACAAACAAAAAGTTAGTTAGTTAGTTGAAACAAATTTTGAAAAGATAAGAAGTTAGGAGGTTAGAAAAGATATTTTGAAACCAACTTTTTGAAAAAGGTAAGATAAGAAGATGTTTTAGAAATTAGTTTTGAAAAAGATTTGATTTTTAAAATCTCAATTAATGACTTGATTCATAAGAAATCACAAGATATGATTCTAGAACTTAAAGTTTGAATCTTTCTTAACAAGCAAGTAACAAACTTCAAATTTTTGAATCAAAACATTAATTGATTATGTTATTTTCGAAAATTTTAATATAAAAATAAGAAAAATATTTTTGAAAAAAATTTTTGGAATTTTCGAAAATAACTAAGAATTTTGAAAAAGATTTGATTTTTGAAAAAGATTTTGAAAAAGATAAGATTTTTAAATTGAAAATTTGATTTGACTCATGAAAGCAACTAGATTTTAAAAATTTTTGAAAAAGTCAAATCTAATTTTCGAAATTTATGAGAGAAAATGGGAAAGATATTTTTTTGATTTTTTGAAATTTTTATGATGAGAGAGAAAAACACTAAAGAGATGCAATGCATGAAATTTTTAGATCAAAACATGTGATGCATGCAAGAATGCTATGAATGTCAAGATGAACACCAAGAACACTTTGAATGTCAAGATGAACATCATAGACACAATTTTGAAAAATTTTTAATGCAAAGAAAACATGCAAGACACCAAACTTAGAATTCTTTAATGCTTACGCACTAAGAATTCAAGAATGCATATGAAAAACACCATATAACACAAAACAAAAAATCATCAAGATCAAACAAGAAGACTTACCAAGAACAACTTGAAGATCATGAAGAACACTATGAATGCATGAAATTTTCGAAAAATGCAAGATGCACATGCAAATGACACCAAACTTATAACATGACTCAAAACTCAAACAAGAAACACAAAATATTTTTTTGATTTTTATGATTTTCTAATTTTTTTTGGATTTTTATTTCAAAAATTATATGAAAAAGGGAAAATAAGGATTCCAAAATTTTTAACATGAATTCCAGGAATCTTGCCGTGTTTAGTCTAAAGCTTCAGTCCAGGAATTAGACATGGCTCATGAGCCAGCCAAGCTTTCAATGAAAGCTCCGGTCCAAAACACTAGACATGGCCAATGGCCAGCCAAGCTTCAGTATGTAACATAAGAGAATATACTGCTCATTACTTATCGAAGTAACTTGCCTCTATGCTGATGGTTTGGAAGCCTCAGTCCAAAAGAATTTAGACATGGCTTTACAGCCAGCCAGGCTTCACATGCTTCATGAAACACTAGAATTCATTCTTTAAAAATTTTGAAGCCATAGAATAATTTATTTTTGAAAACATTGTTTTTATTATTAAATATTTTTTTTCGAAAACAGATGAGAAAATTTTAGAAATATTTTTGAAAAATTTTTGAAAATAAAATAAAAAGAAAATTACCTAATCTGAGCAACAAGATGAACCGTCAGTTGTCCAAACTCGAACAATCCCCGGCAACGGCGCCAAAAACTTGGTACGCGGAATCGTGATTACACTTTAATTATGTAAAATTCATTGCTCTTTCTTTCCCTGGAAATGGCGCCAAAAACATGATGCCAAGACCATGGTTCACAACTCCGTGTAACTAACCAGCAAGTGCACTGGGTCGTCCAAGTAATACCTTACGTGAGTAAGGGTCGAATCCCACGGAGATTGTTGGTATGAAGCAAGCTATAGTCACCTTGTAAATCTCAGTCAGGCAGATATAAAATAGTTATGGAGTTTTCGAATGATAATTAATAGAATAGGGATAGAGATACTTATGTAAATCATTGGTGAGAATTTCAGATAAGCGAATAGAGATGCTTTCGTTCCTCTGAACCTCTGCTTTCCTGCTGTCTTCATCCAATCAGTCTTACTCCTTTCCATGGCTGGCTTTATGCAAGGGCATCACCGTTGTCAGTGGCTACATCCCCTCCTCTCAGTGAAAAATATGCTCACATGCTCTGTCACAGCACGGCTAATCATCTGTCAGTTCTCGATCATGCTGGAATAGGATTCACCCTCCTTTTGCATTTGTCACTAATGCCCAGCACTCGCGAGTTTGAAGCTCGTCACAGTCATTCAATCATTGAATCCTACTCGGAATACCACAGACAAGGTTTAGACTTTCTGGATTCTCTTGAATGCCGCCATCATTCTAGCTTACACCACGAAGATTCCGATTAAGAGATCTAAGATATACTCATTCAGTCGAAGGTAGAACAGAAGTGGTTGTCAGGCACGCGTTCATAGGGAATAATGATGATTGTCACGTTCATCACATTCAGATTGAAGTACGAATGAATATCTTGGAAGCGAAATAAGATGAATTGAATAGAAAACAGTAGTACTTTGCATTAATCTTTGAGGAACAGCAGAGCTCCACACCTTAATCTACGGAGTGTAGAAACTCTACCGTCAAAAATACATAAGTGAAAGGTCCAGGTATGGCCGAGTGGCCAGCCCCTCTAAAACGTGATCACAGGATCAAAATACAATCCAGGATGTCTAATACAATAGAAAAAGGTCCTATTTATAATAAACTAGCTACTAGGGTTTACAGAAGTAAGTAATTGATGCATAAATCCACTTCCGGGGCCCACTTGGTGTGTGCTTGGGCTGAGCTTTGAGTGTTGCACATGTAGAGGTCCTTCTTGGAGTTGAACGCCAGCTTTTGTGCCAGTTTGGGCATTCAACTCTGGTTTTGGCTCCTTTTCTGGCGCTGGACGCCAGATTTGGGCAGAAAGCTGGCGTTGAACGCCAGTTTACGTCGTCTATTCTTGGCCAAAGTATAGACTATTATATATTGATGGAAAGCCTTGGATGTCTGCTTTCCAACGCAATTGAAAGCGCGCCATTTCGAGTTCTGTAGCTCCAGAAAATCCACTTTGAGTGCAGGGAGGTCAGAATCCAACAGCATCAGCAGTCCTTCTTCAACCTCTGAATCTGGTTTCTGCTCAAGTCCCTCAATTTCAGCCAGAAAATACCTGAAATCACAGAAAAACACACAAACTCATAGTAAAATCCAGAAATATGAATTTAACATAAAAACTAATGAAAACATCCCTAAAAGTAACTAGATCCTACTAAAAACATACTAAAAACAATGCCAAAAAGCGTATAAATTATCCGCTCATCAGCGAGCCTTTGGTCGCATACACGAGTATTGAAAACAAGGGCTTTCACTCGCGTCGCGTACTACATTCGCGTACGCGAGTGTGAAATTTGACACTCCCACGTACACATGCCTTCTCCCGTATACGCGGGACCATTGGACAGAGCCCAGTGTCCGCGTCGCGTGGAACCTCCGCGTACGCATGACATTGCCAAATTTCAAAAAGCTTATGTGTGCGAGAATTCAATTTTTGGACCCAATTTTCAAACTTTCATATCTTTTTGTACAAAATTCATTTTTCAACCATTCTTGAACCATTGGAAAGATCGATAAATAAATTTTTATAAAAATACAATTTTGAAAATTTTCCAACTCCAAGGGCCGAGTTATGACCCACCGAAGTTGATTAAAAATATATTTTTACCAAAAACACACATTTACCAATTTTCCAAAGATTCACAAACCTCAATCATTTTCAACCAACAAAATAAACCCAAACAAACTCAATCCACATATTCACACTCAACCAAATCTAAACCTACTCCATCTACACATTCCAACTCAAATACACCAATTTAACTTTACAAAAACCTCATTTTTCACTATTCCATCAATCAATTAAATTATCATGCATTTCATACCAATTCTTCATTCAATCTCATAAATTATCACACAATTCAATCATCACTTACCGTCCTTACCTTTTTCTGGCCTTCGGCCCAAGTTCACAATTCAATACATATTCCACAAACCAATAATCATTATCCAATTCACCAAATTCTTCAACACACTAATATGCAATTTCACACAACTCTTAACTCAATCATTAATTTCTACAACATATCAAGTATACATATTAATATCAACCAATTACACAATCCAAACCTAATCCTAGGGGCATCTAGCCTAGGATTTCATACTACATTATACAGTACCTAAATGAAACTAAAATCGTACCTCTTAGAAGTCAAAATTAAGCTCTCAACTTGTGAGATTTCACCAAGTCTCAGCTCGAAGCTCTACCCAACACTTCCACAAGAAATTTTCAAGTTCCAAAAGTGTACTCAACAATCTAATACACACAATTTCATACATACTTCAACCTAGGGTTTATAAAATCTCATAAATCACAAGGGTTGGAGGGTTTCTTACCTTAACCTACGAAATTGGTTGATGAAACTCACCAATGACTCATACTAGAGCACCCCTAAACAACCAAAATCACAAGATTTCCTCAAAACTCAACCCAAAAATATGAAATAGAGAGAGAAATAAAAACTGGACATGAGTTTCAAAATTTTTTACCACAATACCTAGATAAACTTGAAGAGCTCGTCGAGAGCGATGCATGGCCATAAACGGCTCGTCGATTGGAGCTCTATAGAAAAAAGATATGGTGATTTGAAGTTTTGGAAGTTAGGGTTTCTTTCTATCTTATTTTGACTTCTTCATTTCAGCATAAAAAGGGAAAATGAGTGTGTGGTTGCTGAAATGACCATTAGTTATGGCTTATATATGCTGGGTTTGGATCCAACTTGGACCCGATTCACATGTATGGTCCGTTTGACCCAACTTTGAGCCAAAACCTTTAAGATTAGCACTTTAATGTACGTTTTAATTATTTTTACCATCTCAAATACCCACTTTAACGTTTTACCCTTTCTTGCTAAAAATTAATTTTCTCAACTGCAGTACCGGACATATCTCAACCGGTACTGCCGGTCAAAATTCTGTTTTGTATTTTTACGCAGAAAATTATGTTTTTTGACTCAGAAAAATTCACTGAGTCCAATTATCATATCAAAACAGTCAAATTATGATGGTTTTATTTTCTAACCATTTTTGCCCATATTTAACTTATTATTTAATTAATTACGATTTGACCGAGTTTTACAACATATATATTAATAGGGCAAATCACAATAATAAGCCAAGGTGAACAAAATTTTACAGGAATCAGCCAAAACAAAAACTACTTCATGAATCCACCAATGCACGTTTATATGTAGTTCGAACCAGCTAAATTCGAACTCCATTTCTACATAATTCGAACCAGCTGGGTTCGAATTATACACAAACATACGCACACACTAATTCGAACCAGTTAGGTTCGAATTACACACAGTAATTCATGATATAATTCGAATTATGCTGTTAAAAAATTAATAATTTATTAAAAAAATTTATTAAAAAATTTATTAAAAAAATTAATAATTTAAAAATTAAAAAATATATATTTTATTTCATACGTTAAAAAAAGGCTAACAAAATATTTAATTACGAGACTTCTTTAAAATATTTGTGATTTATCAATTCGAATTCCATACAATACTCTTTTGTCCATTTTTAATAGCTCATGAATATTTTTTAATAAATTTTTTTAATAAATTTATTTAAATTATACTACAAAAAATATTTTATCCTATGCAAAATAATTTAAAAAGAATGGCTTAAAAAATGTTAGGAGTACTATAAAAATTTGTAATGTTCTAATAACTTAGGTAAATACATGCATGTACTCAAATTTTAAATAAAATACTCTACATAGTCAATAATAATTTAGAAATGAAAGAAAATATTTTATTCCATACAAAACAATTAAAAAATATATTTTGTGAGAATAAAATATATTTCATAACATCTTTTAAGCCATTTTTTTAAAAGATGTTATAAAAATGGCTTAAAAGATATATTTTATACTAATACAAAATATTTCATAACATCTTTTAAGCTATTTTTAAGCCATTTTTAAAAAAAAAATGACTTAAAATATATTACGAGAATAAAATATATTAACATCTTTTAAGCTATTTTTTTAAAAAATATATTTTACTCTAATACAAAATAATTTTATGCCATTTTTTAAGCTATTTTTTTAAGCCATTTTTTTAAAAAATGACTTAAAAGATGTTATGAAAATGACTTAAAAGATATATTTTATTCTAATACAAAATATTTCATAACATCTTTTAAGCCATTTTTAAGCCATTTTTTTAAAATTATTTTGCATAGGATAAAATATTTTTTGTAGTATAATTTAAATAAATTTATTAAAAAAATTTATTAAAAAATATTCATAAGCTATTAAAAATGGACAGAAAAGTATTGTATGAAATTTGAATTGATAGCTCATTAATATTTTAAAGAAGTCTCATAATTAAATATTTTGTTAGCTTTTTTTTAACGTATAAAATAAAATATATATTTTTTTAATTTTTAAATTATTAATTTTTTTAATAAAATTTTTATAAAATTTTTTTAATAAATTATTAATTTTTTAACAGCATAATTCAAATTATACCATGAATTACTGTGTGTGTAATTCGAACTAGTTGGTTCGAATTAGTGTGTGCGTATGTTTGTGTATAATTCAAACCCAACTGGTTCGAATTATGTAGAAATGGAGTTCGAATTTAGATGATTCGAACTACATATAAACATGCATTGGTAGATTCATGAAGCAGTTTTTGTTTTAGTTTATTCCTAAAATTTTGCTCTCCTTAACTTATTATTGTAATTTGTCCTATATTAATATATGATTACCAGAAAGAAAATATTTA
>NC_029790.2:94785979-94786632 GCF_000816755.2 Arachis ipaensis
GTACTCTAACTAAAAAAAATTAAAAATTTATAATAAATTTGACAGTGTAATATTTTTTATTGTGCTAGAATTCGATGAGTTGCGACAAAATGAAATAATTGTGAATATATTTTTAATTTTGATGTAAGAAGTTATGTTATTTCTAAATTTGTGTCTTGATGTATTATAAGAGTGGACCTAAGTTGAGATTCACATTGTGAGAAAATTTTCCAAAACAGTTAATAAATTATATATATAATAAAACAAATGAAAAATATATTAAATAAGTTAAGGACATTATTCATAAAAAAAAATTATTTTTGAATCATACTTTGAATCTAATAAATACAAAAAAAAATAAATATTTTTTATGCATTGTACAGATACATATATTAGTATTATCTTACAACGATATTATTACTGATACCAAATATGTTGATGTGACACGTTCTAATGCTTGTGCATACCTTTCTATTTCCAATCATTTTTAGAAAAAGTATCTTTTATTTAATTATACGCAAATTAATATTTAATGTTCTAATTGTAATAATTCTTCTAATCATCCTAATTCATATTTTTCTTATATTAACACATAATTTAATAATTAGATGTCTATTCTCATAAATGATTAAATCTTTTTCACACAAATATATAAAATAAAGTTTTAATATATA
>NC_029790.2:94786782-94802890 GCF_000816755.2 Arachis ipaensis
AAGATATAATAGAGTATTAATATTAGATATAAAGAATTTAATATGTAGAATTGAAAAGAAAACTAATAATATGTGACACATTTTGGTGCAAATAATTAAATTAGTTATTTCTATAGATCTACTTAATAGAGAAATCAATTACAGTATATAATTAAAAAATCGTAATGTAATTAATTTATTTTTTTTAAAAGAAAGAAGGAACTTAAGATGTAAAGAATATAAAACAAAAATCAATAATAGGTAATACATTTATTAAAAAATATATTTTAAATATAAATGGAATAAATTATTTATAAGTATAGATATTTGAATATGTAAAATTGAATAATAAATCATTATATTATCTTACAACAGATAATATTACTGGTGCCAAATATGTTAACATAGCATATTTTAGTATCGGTTTGCATACTTTTATCTTTTCAATCATTTTTAGAAAAGTATATTCTATTCAATTATACGCAATTTACTATTTAATGATTGAAATGCGGCTAATAATCAATAATTTTTTTAAGAGTGATATTTACCTGTACAAGTTTTTTTATAATCAAGTCCAACTAATTTAATGCAAAGTCAGCGAAAAAAAATACGTGCATATATTATTACTTTCTTTTTGCACTTTTTGTAACACATAAATTTTCGAAGTATAATACAAAATTTTGCACATAACACAAACTTATCGATGTAGCATAAATATTTTTACGCATAACACACATTTTTACACATAGTATACGAATCTTTGCACATAATACAAATTTTTGCTGTAAATGTATTTTATTAGTTGGATAAGTAAATGTTCTAAGTATGTAGTCTTTAAAAAATTTATGTCATGCACATCAAAAATTCTATGCTATGCAATAAGATTTTGGTGCTGTTCACACAAATTTATGTATTATGCATATTTTATTGGTTAGGTATCAATGTTTTGGACATATGGTCTTTAAAAAATTTTTGTACTGTATACTAAAATTTGTGTGCTATATACCAAAATTTATGTGTTGTGTATCAAAATTTCTGTGTTTTAATTTTCTGAACATTAATAAGAGAAGAAGATGAAGACGATGAAAACGATGATAATGATAATAAAATTAAAGAGGATGATAAGAAAAAAAAGAAGAAAAAATTAACAACAACAATAACATCAACAATAATATCAAGAAGAAGAAGACGACATCTGTGGTGACAGCAACGATAACGATAATGACATTAAAAAAGAAAGAAAAAATATAAGAAGAAACACCAGCGACAAAAGAAAAAGTGACCCAAAATTTTAATTTTAATAACTTAGTTAACTTGGTTAATAGAAAACTTAAGACACTTAGCATTTTTGTCTTTTTAATCATCCTAATTCAAATATTTCTTATATTAACCCATGATTTAATGATTGAATATCTAGTCCCATGAATCATTAAATCATTTTCACACAAATATATAAAATAAGGTTTTAATATATACTTTACTGAAATAATTAAGATATAATTGGATATTAATATTGGATATAGAAAATTTTGTTGAGTTTAATAAATAAATAATAAAAATGATGATAACAAACATCATGAATTTGGATTAATAATGCAAGTGGATTTGATGATGTTGTTTAATGTGCAGACTCAAATCAAAATTATTAGTACAACCCAATATAATCAAACAACCCAAATTCAAAAATAAAATGATTCGAAAGCTGCTGAATAAAAATTGTATCATCAATCCAGTACAATACTAATCAAGCCAAAAGGAAAGAAATCTTAAGCTTCAGTTAAGTTTACTTTAGGTAAAGAACATAGAAGGAAGGGAGCTTCACTTTTTTATTTAAATACCAAAGTAAAAGAAAGTAAAAGCTAATTAAGAAAGTTAATGTCAAATCAAATTAAACAAAAGTAAGTTAAGCACAATCAGAAGTTAAAGGTAATTTGTTTTCTTTAATATACAAGTCAATTGCTTCACATTTTCTCCTATTCTCTGCACTACCATTTTGAAAAAAATGAAAAAAATGATGACTAAATTTTTTTACTATAAATCAATGTTTGAAAGTGTTTCTTGGAGCTAAAGCACAAATTTAAGGATTTGTATTTGGAAACCTCAATGAGCAAGTAAGTTATTGTTGCACTTACCTCCTCGGTAAACCCAAAGTCAGATTTTAAATTCCTAATTTTGTAGTCTGAATGAAGAAAAAGAAAAAGGAGATTGCGACTGGTTTAAGGACCAAGAAGTTGACCTTGGAGAGAAAATTCTAGCCGTGGCCAAGGAAGATACAAAAAGAAAAATATTTTTCATTTGAAGACAAGGAGAGAGAACCCGAAACAAGAAGAGAGTGAAACCTCACAAACAGAGTTTAAAGTCTTGGAAGCATTGCACCTACACTAAAAGGAGCACTCCGCCAAGATAAAGAACATTTGAGAGTTCAAAAGTTGGGTTCAACATATAGAGTCAAGGCTGTGAATCATCATCTCTTTCATAGTTTATTGTTTAATATTTTGTTTCAATGTTGTATCTTTCTTTGTTTTAATTCAATGGTAAAAGGTAAATGAGAGAGGCATTGAGAAACAGCCATTGAGAGAAAAGACTAGAGAGATACTTGGAGAGAAAAGCTAAGATTGATTTCAGATTTTTTTTTTTTATTTTGTATCATGTACCTGAGAGATATTCCTTGCTAAGTTGGATAAGCACTTAGTGTGTTGAGTTTAGGTACATAGCCAAGTCAAGTTTATGTTGAAGCTTGGTGTGTCTCTAATAGGATTATGTTGAGTCCTAGGGAATTTGTGTATGTAACACTTAAAAAGATAGTGAAAATTTCACTAACGTTGTGGTAGAGACTGGATGTAGGCTATATTGTACTAGACAACTAAATCAAGATACATGATTGTGTCATCTTTTTCTTTTCTGTTCTGATTCTATTTTTCACGATTTATGAGACAAAATAAAATTATCTCCTGCATAATCCAATACGCAGACCAAATAGAAGTTAAGTTATAAGTTCTGGTTTGAAGTTCTGTTAATTAAATTAAAAAAAAATCATAAATTTAACCCTCTTCTCTAGGATATCAAGAACCTTTAAACTTAATAAATAAAACTGAGAAGAAAACTTAATAATATGTGATAAATTTTGGTGCAAATATTTGAATTAGTTATCTTTATAAATCTATTTAATGGAAGAATTAATTACAATATATAATTAAAAAATCATAATCTCCGCCGCCGCCGCACCCTGCCTCCGCCTCGCCCCGCTTCCGCCTCGCCCTGCTTCGGCCGCCGCGCCACGCCTCCCACGCTCAATAAGACAAGAGGTTTCTGCGGCCCTAAATCGCTCATCTGGTTCATCAGGTATACATCTTGATTTCATATTCCGAATCTTAGATGTGTTGTATATTAGGTATGTTTTCAACAATTTGTTAATATAAGAGATTTATTTTACTGTTTATAGACGGTTCAATACCCGGTGGAACATGCTGAGAAGTTTGAGAAATTTGGCATGTTGCCTTCCAAAGGTGTTCTTTTCTTTGGCCCTCCGGGCTGCGGCAAAACCCTGTTTACAAAAGCAATTGCAAATGAATTCCAGGCCAACTTCATAAGTGTTAGGGACCTGCATTGCTTCTGCAGTTGGCCTGGCATTCCAAAATCCACACGGTCCAAAATTCATAAATGGACTGAGTCATTTGTTGTCCTGGGAAAAAAGAAATCTCAGCTAACAAGGGTTGAAGGATCTTAGAAATGGTGTTGCTTTGTTAATTAATGGTTGGAGATCATAGAAATGATCTGAAAAAACCAACAAAAAATTTCAAACAGTCCAAAATTGAAGCATGGACTAAGTTTTTTGTTGAAAGGGAAAAAGAAAGATCATAGCCAGTCAATTGGATGGGAGATCATACATTGCTTTTTTAGTAAAATGGGTTGGATGGTCATACAAATTAGAAATTGTGCTCACAGTGGTTTACCTTAACCGGAATTTCTCCTTTTACTCTAAATCTAAATACATTGGCTTTAATTAGATATCATTATTGTTTGCAGGTACACTACTTAAATCTACTTAGAGTTTTTTTTATAAGTTTATTATTATTATTATCTAATCAAGCTTTCTCATCATTTGCCTCCTGTGATGGGTGACAGATATCTGAGGTTGTCAATACTCAATTCCATGAAAGATCTGATAGATATCTGTCGGGAGCACAAAATTAGGGCAATTGGTAAATTTTAAATTGCTTTTGTTACTATATTACCCTATTTGGCTGCATGTCATTGTTTTCATGTCTTATCCTTAAAAAAAATGCTAGTCATTCCTCATTTGACAAGATGTTGATGTCTTTCCTGTTCAGTTCCTATGTTGATACTGAATTTTTGTTTATTATCCATTTTTTCTGGTTCACGTGTTCTAGTAATTGGTTAGTGAAAGCTGTTAATGCTATCTTATAATTGAAATTTCTTTGGTTTGTGAAAGTTGTCCTAAATTCCCCCATATTCTAACCACATTGAATTTGTTGGTCAATCAAATGGAATAGTTTCGACAGTTTTCTCTTCCATGAGTGTTTTAAATTTTGATATTATTACTTTTATCCCAGTTTAGACTTTAGTGTAAGATGTGAGTGTGTGTGTGCGTGCGTGCATGTTTTATTCTTTAATACCTTTTAAATGATGAATATTATTTTTCAAAATTTGTACTGATTTTTCATCTGTTCAAGTAATTCGTTTGTGGTTTCTTTGTCCAAGGTTAGGTCTGGTTAAGTTTGTAATGGGAATGGGTATTTTTCGTTACAGGAAGAAGAAAGTAATATATGGCTATTTAAAATTGTCAAACTCTTAATTCCATTTTCGAAAAAGTTTTTTTCTTTGATATATTTTAAGTCTCTTCTGCCTTATGAGTTTTCCATATTAGAAGAAATAGTGGGAGAAGAAAAACTGGTAAGAAAAAACAAATGAAGAATGGGTTATTTAATTGTAAATTTTTATAGTTATGTTTTCTGTGCTCCTATGAATGCACTTCATGCTCAATTTTATATTGGCAGCAGGGTCATTTTTATTGTTATATTTTAATCTCTCTTGTCTATTCTCTCATTTCTGAATTTTTTTTCTTGTAATATTTCATGTATTCAGTCTTAATTAGAGCTTGATCATTATTTGTATCCCGGATAAAGGTGATGAATCAGGGCCAATCATACTTCATCTGGATTCTTTGAGTCTTCACTCTAGTAGATCACTATTTGATAACATCAAAAGGTTAGGATGAAGTAGCACTTGATTTATTGTATACCATATATGTGACATATCTAGTTCATTTCTGCTCTGGTTATTAGTTCTTAAACATATCACAGCTTCCATATCTTGTGACTTCAATACCATCCTATGTTACAAGTAGGTGTTTTTCTTATGTTCTTGTAATTTGTAAGCATATATGTAGATTAATGTAAAATTGACCTCACCATTGTTTTATATTATTCATTCAACTTGACCCAGTATTCTTAAAATGTATAGTTACAAACAAGCTATCTAAATCCATACGTATGCTTATAGAGAAAATCATGTGTCACAAAATGGTCCTCTAAGACCGCCAAATAATTACGGCATCGGAAACCTTAAGAGAAAACCTACACCCGAGACAAGGTGTGGCTGCAGTGCAATGATGGAGATTCGTGTAGATGCACCTAGCGGTCGTTGGTTTATTTCTTATTTTTCTGATGAACACAATCATTCGCTTCTGGATCCTCGGTTGACTGGATTGCTCCCTGGGCATAGATTCATGTCCGAGGCTGATATTGGCCACATGGTTAACATGAAAAAGGGTGGGATTAGTGTTGGGCAGATATATCGGGCATTAGCAAATCAGGCAGGTGGCTACGAGTATCTCTCTTTCACGTAAAGGGACATGTACAATAAAATAGCAAAGCAGAGGTGCCAATTACCCGGTGATGCATATGCAGCTTTGAAGTATCTAGAAGATCAAGCAACAAATGACCCTTCTCTCTATTTTTTTATTTTTATACAGACTTTCAAGTTATTGTTCTAATTTGAGGTAGGTGCTGAATTCTAAACCGCCAAATTCTTAAATAGGATTCTGATAGTTGGGAATAATTAATCATATAACAAGGTATCTTGGTTGATATATGTGGAGATCATATCCCTGATGATCTGTCAAAATAAATGGAACTTGATTTTGATTTGCTTTCTAGTGTGTGTATATATATGTGCAACAATGTTAACCGATTCTTTGCCTTCTGGCTAAGGTACATGGGGTACTTTTTGCTGTTATTGGTTTTCTTTGAATTTTAGATTGAGTAGCTGAAATGATGTTTTCTTGGATCAAAACTTTATCATCTTGTAAGCAGATTACTTAAAAGTAACAGGCGTTGGGTGGTTTGCTGCTGGATTTTGTGTTTTCTAGTAAATGATGACTTAAAAGTAACTGTTGTTTCTGTTGAACCAAGGTGAACCATATGCTTGAAGATCTGTAATCTCTTGGGTGTATTTTATGTAATCGTTTGGGTGTATTTCTGTAATACTTGCTATTTTTTCTGAAATGAAAAATACACCCATAGATATCAGTAAGATACACCCATAGATATGAGTCAGATACACCCATAGATATCAGTCAGATATCACTCAAATATACCCAAATGATTACAGAAATACACCCAAAGGATTACAGAAAATACACTCAAACGGTTACAAGAATTCACCCAAACGATTATTGGAATACACCCAAAGGATTTAAGAAAATACACCCAAAGGATTTAAGAAAATTCAGAACTCTTTCTCTTTCTCCTCCTCATCTTCTGCTGCTTCTTCTTCTTCAAAAACGATTTTACCATGAAAAATCGAAAAAAAAAAGAGAAAACAGAGAGAAAAGACGTAAATGAAGAAGAAGAAGAAGAAGAGGAAAACGAGGAAGAAGAACGTGCAGAAACGAAAGAAAAGGAGAAGAAGAGTAAGAGGAAAAAGAACGTGCAGCAAGAAGAAGAAGAAGAAGAATTTCAGAAACCATGAAAATCGAAAAAAAAAAAACGAAGAGGAAGAGGAAGAGGAAGAAGACGAAGACGAAGAAGAAGAGAAGAAGAAGAAGAAGAAGACGAAGAGGAACCGTTTGAGTGGGGCGCGTGTAGTTACGCTCCATTCAAAATGAGTTAATGCGCGTGTTAATGAAGTTTGGGCTGATAACTTGTAAAACTTGTACGGCCTTTTTACTTGTATGTGTAGCAGGCCCCTTTAATTTAACTCTTTAGCAGTACTGCATTCGTATCTTAATTATGTATTTGTGACTGTTTCCTTAATTCTTTTGAAGTTGTAATGGGTTCCGCAATTGGTGTTGCTACAAATTTCACACTCCTAAGCCAGATATTGTTCTACCAAAAGCCAAGGGTCACTGAGAAAGAGAAGAAAACGAAATAGAAGAACTATACAAAGTCATGTATACTGCTACTTCCGAGTTCCTCGTGTTCATCTTTCAACAGGTGCTACATCCTTGAAGCCATACTCAAAATTTTATCACTGTTGAATTGACCTTTTTGAACATTTACCTTTTTTCAACTGCTGATTCTTAAGGTAGCCAACTTAGAATGGGTAACTGGGGGACTTGAATGGGTAATTTCGGAGAGTGATGTAATATTTTTTTTGGGTATTTTAATTGATTTCATGTAATCTTTTGTTTTGGTATTAACTTAATGCAATTTTAACATTTCAAAAAATTTTTATAAGGTATTGTATAATTAGGATCAAACAAGTGAACAACACTGATATAACTTTAAAATAATAGTTCATATAATATAATATTATATGAAATATACATCTAAGCAGCATTAAAGACCCAGAACCCTAAAATTTTAAACATGGATATTGCAAGGCATTCATGAAAGATAAAAACATAAATCACCAACTACCAGCTCAGCTGGCTGTCAACCAAAAACCTTTGATTATTAATTTTCTTCTCAATGAGTAAACTTCTGTCTTTGATAAATAAATTAAAAAAAAAACTGAACCAAACACTGGTGTCACTGGCTAGTATAGGTTTGCATTTTTTTAAAAGTTTAATTATTTTTTTAGCTACATTGTTAATTAAGATTTACGCTCCCTTTGTAAATCTATGTCAAAAAATGAAATTATGTTTATTCCATAGATTAATAAATTATAATCTAAAGTATTTAGTTTCTCAAAAATATATGTAATGTCAGTTTAATTCTCGAAAAATTTGTAATATCAACTCAATCCATCAAATATTATAAGTAATATTACCCTAATTTCCAAACATATTTATGGCATGAAATCAGTTCATAAAAAATGTGACACCTCTAATCTATTTGACCATTTTTTTATGACATCAAATAACTTTGAAAACAATTTTTTATTCTTTACACTAAACAAAATAGAGTTAATCACCAAAAACAAATTCTAAAAAGAAATTTTAAAATGATAAATAACCTTTGTCAAAAATAGTATAATCATAAATAAATTTGAAAAATGTTGTTTCATAACATTTATTTATGAATTATACCACTTTTTTATTTTTCGGACTTGATGAATTATACCAAATTTTTTCTTTTTTATATTGTATTATTAGGTGTGAAATTCTTTATAATAAACCAAACTATATGTTAAACATTGCTACTTTCATTTGTAAAATAATATTTGTTGTTACAAATTGTCAGTGATGTTTGGCTTTTTATAATTAATTTTTTTATTATAAAACGTCAATGATGTTTTGTGCTACTATCACAACCATATAAAACACTAAAATAATCAAGATTATAAAAGTTAAATAAAAAAATAATTAAAAATATATTTATTTCTTTATAAAAAGATTTAGTTCTTCTTGCATTATAAGTACAACCGCGCACTTGAAAGCAATCGCATCATTCTCTTAATACACAATCAAGTACCAGTGTTGCGATGCAACTCATTAAAGTGTTAACAACTTTGATAAGAGAAATTTATCTAATAGTTTTTATTATTCTCAAATCCTATAACAAGAGCATCAGCCCAATGAATTCGGTGCATGTCTAAAGGTGCTTTCAATAAAATTAACGCTGGGAGATAAATATAAAAAAGAAAAAAAAATAGCTAAAGCATTCCAATTTTTTTTTTTAAGTTCTTAATAGGAGAAGGAAAAGGTAGTACACAACAAGAGTAATAAAAAATATCTAATAAATAAATTCGTCTATTTTAGTAAGTCTAAGAAGAAGACATAAATAATTCTTTTCAATTTAAATAAAGATGTTATGGGTGTATCATAAGCCACCATAACTGAAACCTCTCGTTAACATCTGACCGTATCTTATTCCAATCTCCGGTGACGAAATCCAATGCTAAATACATTCTACTCCTTTCCTCATGCAGCTGTAATTTATTTTACCAAACGTTAACACATGTATTAGTGTAATTAAAGATGAAAATTGTCTATGTTAAAAGTTACCTTTGGAGGGACCACAGGAGTGAATTCCTGTTGTAAATCCATCCACTGCATAACCCATACAGCTGAATCATTGCTGTGTGAAAACGTATCATGCAGAACAACATAAGGAAGTCAAAAACAGTATATATATAATATTAAATTAAATAACCAACAATTTGAATAATTACCTATTTGAGCACCTAGGAATACCTATTGCTTTACGGACTTCCCAACCCTCAAAACTCACTATTTCTTGTATACCACATTTTGCATACTTCTCTGAGAATATTATCTCAGAAAGAGCCACTCCCTGTAATAAGAATAGTGTGCTTTATTATTCGAGGTAATGTTATTATTAACTTTGTTTCTATAGTAGGAGAACTTACTATATTTCTAATATGATGCTTGCGTGGTTCATCATCTTCAACCTTACAGTGAGAGTCTAAATGATAAAGTATTTTGTCAGGGATGCTCATTACCATTAGATACCAGTGATCATTATCCTTGATTGGGACATATATCTGTATAACAAATATGATGTAATATGTATAAGTACAAGTTTGAGTACTTTTTATTATAATAAAAATATTCCAATAATTAATGAGAACTTACAAATTGAAGGTCACGGGTTGGTGGCATATAATGTGCATATTTTTCTAGTAGGTCATGATCTTCCATATGTAACGTAATGTCATCTTGGGAATGTTTGAGCACAATGGTTATTTATTTTACTTAGTTAATATCCAGAAAATCAAGATTTTGACTTACTGCAAATGATGGTGGAAGGGACCAAACATTTTTTAATTTGGTCATGCTGATATTTGATGTTATCTTCAATGCAATCAGCTTTATTACCAGTTCAGACACTTGCTTTCCAGGTACGAGACAGAACAGATCTTCTCTAGTTGCAGTTGTATCGTGAATATGAACCAAATCCTCTCTAACACAAAGCCAACACGTTAGCCACAGAGAGAACTAAAATTAAAAATAAAAGATTAAAAAAAATGCTCACGCTATATCATTATCAGCAGCAAAGATGTACATAGCCATGTTGACCAAATCCTCACTCAACCTCATATCTTGTGGTGGTTTGAATGAACAGTTAAGATTCTGCACAAAACGTAAAGGTTATCCACAATATACATATTTGAATACTATGCCAATAAATTATTTTTAACTAAATCAAATACCTTTAGGATAGAAGTGTTCTTGAAAGCCATTTTTTTTGTTTCGCAGCGGTCGTTAACCGTTCTTTGTCTATGGTGAAAGTTAAAGGCCCTTTGCGTACTCTAGTTTCTGCCATCTTGCTTGATAGTTGACCTTTGTGCTCAATTTTTGGCATTTTAGCTGGTCGTGCAAACGCCATATTTTGGATAGATGATGGATTATTAAATCTTGCCAATTTGTCCTTTTGCCTTAGACACGTACTCGGAAGTTCTTGCACAGTTTTATTAGTTTTGCTATTTCTATGAATACCGAATCTTGACTTTGGCTTCGATTTTTCTTCTCCATCCAGGCATGTTTGCATGCCTTTGTAGAACGATGATGGCAGATTGTGCAAAATCTCAACGTCCTTATTCTCGTCGGATAAATTCGTGAACACACAATTTTCGGACTTTACTTGCAACGGGCTAGAGTTTTTCTTCATTACATCATCACAGGGTTTATTCTTCATCTCATATAGGTCCGTATTGTCGAATTTCTCATGCTTCTCATCAGTTTTATATTGAAGGGCGGTTAATTTATCAAGTGACTTCTTCGCCATCCACATTGCCTTCTCCATCTCATCAACTCTCTTGGATAAAGACTACAGTATAAAATAGAAAATTAGCATTGGTATATATAAATAACATTGCAATATTATCATGAGTTGGATATATTACCTCTATGGCATGTAGTATTTGTTTCAACGGAGAATTTTCAATAATTTCTATCGAAGAAGATCCAATGTGATCGTCTACTACTTTTTCTTCCATTGCTCTATTAGATTGTAATTTTAGTTTTAGTAGAGAAAGTTAATAGTGTTCTATGCTTGAGCATTTATATATAGGAATAAGATTATGTTTCACACAACTAATTCTCTTTTAAAATTTAAAACTAAATTTGATAACAAAAAATTGTCATTATACTTTAAATTAAAAAAAAATATATACCCAAAATTAAAATAGTTTCCACGGCATAAATTACCCAGCCTTTTAAAAAAAAATGATAAAAATAAAATATCTTAAAATTTGTATTATTTTTATCTTATCTTATCTTTTATAACCGAATTTGCTATATATTCATCTTAAGGGGTTATATGATACCGTACAAGACAAAATACTACTATCTGAGTGAGTAGTAGAAGATGGCTCCACCGAAAAATATGCAGTTCAAGAGTATGTTTAACGATATAGCAAAAAGAATAGAAAATTTAGAATCAGTCATTCATGTTCTACACCAAAAAATTGATTTGATCATGGCACAACAAAAAACTTCCACAAATAGTAGTTCGATGTTGGATCCTACTGTAGTTGTGCATTCTTCGGAAAGTACAAAAACTAGTGATCTTACTGGTATCATACCAATTCAACCCAAGAAGTTATTCCACTTGAATATTACTCGTGAAGCTACAACTTCACCTAATGGACAACCACATGTTAGAGTAGGAGCTGTACTGCCAAAGGTAACCCTAATTTTTTTCTTCTTTCGTTTATTTTTGACAAAGTTTTCCTTATTTTTTATTGTTACCTTGAAACTATTTTTTTTATGAGCAATGGTGGACACTTATTGTATTTGAGCCTACTGCTTCGATGAAGTTAACCGATTCTCAAGCCGCTGTTGCAGCCTATATTTTTTCGGAAACGTTAGATCCGTACGTGTGGTTAATGATTATGTGTATAATGTAATGGTGTAGAAATTCTATGATTCTCTCAACTAATCACTTTATGATTTTGGCGATTCTGAAGAGTTAGTAATCTCAGATGAAAAAGGTTATAGAAGTACATTTAGATGTCTTGTGCCGGAGAGATGTGTCGAATCACGAGTAAGTATAGAGGTCAATGCATGTTATACAATTTCTTATAATTATATTTTTAAGCCTCTATTTACATATAAACATGTTTTACATATAATTTTAATATATTGTAGGTTATAAATCTGGTGGCACTTATGATGACACGTGTATTTCGACGTAGGAATGAAGATCCAATTTGCTGGTTCATGCTTGAACATTTTGCAGTAAAGTTATCCCTATAATATCTTTAAATTATTAGTTAATTTTTTCTGTCTAATAGTTTGAGTGGATATACTAATTTATAAGGAAGTTCTTTTTTCTAGACTAAACCATGCTATGTACTCACATGAGTAAAGTGTATAATTAAATTATCAATTCAAAAATAGTTGTTAAATTGAAGACATATTTTCATTTAACAATTTTTTTATATGCAGCGATATGCTTTAAGCGACAAATACACACTGGCTAAGGTTATCTTTGATTTCCTTGGAGCATATATTTCACTCAAAATTAGCCACGTCGTTAGGGTACAAGTGACTAATTTGTTTCCCATTAATATGCCTAAAATTTTTTTTAGTGTTTATAATGGTTTAAGGTTTATCGCAGGTTTTTATCCCTATCTGTGAGGAACTACATTGGTATTTGGTCATTGTCGACTTTACGAGTCGTCGTCTAATCATATTAGATTCACTGCCTTGTGTCGAAAAACATCAGCAACGCAAAAGAAACGCAATTAAAGTGGTAATTATTTGTTCTAAATCAGTACTCAATCATCTAGAATCACTTAATAAATTAAATAACCATTTGTTGTAACTAGTACTCTTAGTCAATTTAAATCAATTACAATTCACTCTTCTTCTTTTTTTTGTCATGAATTCACTCTTGTACAGGCAACTTATTTAGAAGCGATGTTAGATGATCATATTTTTGATGATGATAAGTCTAAAGTTGTAGATTGCTCCACTTTTTGGCCTATGACACCTTTTGGCCTACCCACTCAAAAAAATAGATCGTAAGTCTAATATTATATATATTTTTTTTAAATATCATAAATCGTTCAATAGATTATATCTTATATGTATATAATAACTATTTGTTGAATGCTTTTTATCATAGGAATGATAGCGGAGTTTGGGTGACCAGTTGGATGAGAGAATGTATTTTACAAGATGACTTCAATATTCAGGTCATATTTATAAGAAAGTATTTTTAAAATAATTTTTCCAACAAACTTCTAATTAGAATTATATCGTTGGTGCTCTAAGCAGATTAACGACTCCACACGAATGAGACTTGCCGTGGATCTGGTTTTAGAGGAGTACAACGATTTGTGTCTCGTAATACAAGAAAATGCTTGGCAATATAAGACCAAGGTGGAAGCAGAGCATAAAGACATTTTTGGGAATGAGGAATTATCTTTTTAGATATTTTTAATATTTTCTTGAAAGACAAAATACTAAGCTATGTTTCACAAGTTATTTACACTAATTTATCCTTCTATGTTTTACAATTCTATATTACTAGTTCCCTTTACGAATACATACCAATCCAAATTGTTCCTCCAGCAACAAGAAAGTAGAGTTCATTAAACAATGTGAACTTGCACCTGTAAATGAAAATTTAGTTATATTATCTAAACCAACAGAAGCTTCAAAAGTAAGAGTTGATCAAATGGAGAACAGTCTGATAAATATGGGGGGAGGATGATCTAGGAAAAATTGAGAGAAACCTTTCTTAATTAAAATAAATAACAAAAATTTACAAACAGAAGAGCTAGTCATGAACTAGCAAAGAAAAAAAAAAGAAAAGTTCTGTTTTATGTCTTTTGCACATACTGCAGAGGCTCTAAGCTAATATAAACTTGGCAATTATCCATAATAAACCAATACACAAGTTGATGCTTAAAAATTAAAATGTCTTCATGCTTAAACAGAGAATTACCATTCTGGTAGTGACTCATCCTGAAGAATAGGATTTTGCCATTTCTCAATGTCTTCTTCCCATCGTTTGTATTCTGTTTGGAATTTAAAACATAACAAGGTTTGTAAATATTACTGACAGAATCTAAAACCACTTAGAAACATTACTTTAGAAGCATTCATATCTTTTATCCCTTTTACGGTGTGTGAAGATCATAACATATAATACTAATGCAGATAAACTATAGTAAGGAAGAATATCAACTTCAATCCAATCAGACAACATACGAGTTAATGCATCATGGGCCAAGTCCTTTGCAGCTCTCTCAGAAGTCCCATAAAATTTTGTGTATCTCCTGCAGAATAAAAGAATTGAAATTATTCAAACAAAAGCGCACCACAAAAAAAAAATGGTCGGCATACTACGTCTTGCTAGACATTTACTATATACAATATTCTTACATAATTTTGATTACCTATGAAAAGTGCTGCCTTTTGAGAACTTTACTTTTGGAGATGACCATGCAAGACTAAATGCCACAGTGCATTTTCCATGGGGTTCCACAAGATTTCCCTCCAAACAAAATCACTAGAATCTTCTCTCATTTTCTATTTTTTCCTATAGAGATTTACAGAAAGATTACAGAACAAGCCCATAGCAATTTTCAACGAAGATTTTGAATATAAGGACTTGTTAAGATTCTTAGACGTGTTAAATCAGCTCAAATCCCTTCCTACTCTAGCAGTATTCTACTAATTCAATATACAAACAACAAACACAATCTATTTACACAGCAAAGGAAAAAGCTGTGATCCTATCAAATTAATTCATGCAATTTACTTAAGTCCTAACCAATCAAAAAGTGAACCACAATGAGGAAGAAACTTACAGCAGGATCCGTTGAAATGAAGAGTTCAACACTGAGAGATTTTAAAATCTGTAGTTCTGTACCTTTTCATCTTTCCTAAAACTGGGTTATGCAATGGTTCAAAATTAGAGCACATCCAAAACTAAGGGTTCGGTTTGAAGAAAACAGAAGAAAACTCGGAAGTTGTTTGACAGAACACAACAGAACAAAATAGAAGAAAGTCAGATGCGACGGCAGAAAAAATCTCAGGAGAAAACTCAGAACTCTATTGCGGCGGTATGTTGCGCGGCGGCGGGCGCAGGTTGCGGCAGCGAGGGGAAGAGGAAGATATTGAGATTTGCAGTGGGGGAAGTGGAAGAGAGGGAGAGAGTGATTGAAAATCCTAGCAGAAATTGATAAAGAGAGGAAACCCTAGCAGACCTTTCTTCTCTAAATGCCTTTGAATCTAGAAATGAAAGAGAAAGGGGACAAAATTAAAAATCAATAATTTGAGGGGTCAAAATCTAATTAATAAATTTTTCAAAAAAAAAAACGGGGTACATTTTATAATTATTTTTATGAAGGTTAACGATAAACCTACAAAAATGTAGGAGCAAGGAATCCATAACCATAAATAAATTGTGCTTATAAATTATAAATTATAAATTTTAAAATACATTTAACATCAATTTATATAATTTACGAAACACATTTTTTAAATAGGTTTGTAGATTTGTGAAACTTTTAAATAAACCAAATTTAAACCTAAAAAAATGCCTATAAAAATAATAAATCTAAACTTAAACCACCTATTTATATCATTGATTAAATTTGTCGAAGTCAAAATCCGGCTCGAACCATTTTTACCATGTTGCACCGATTTGATGCTATGGTAGATGAATGACTAATTATTTATTAAAAAAAATTTTGGACTGGCTTCACTTATAATTCAATTCATTTTATTTGTATTTAAATT
>NC_029790.2:94803160-94804383 GCF_000816755.2 Arachis ipaensis
TATTTTATTTACTAAATAAATAAGAACTTTTTATTTATTATATTTTATATTGGATAAAGTTTAAAAGAATAACTTGATAATCATGTTAATCATATCTTCCTTACAAAAAGATAAACAAAAATATTAACACCCATAATGTAATATTTTATTTATTACCTCACCATATTTTCTGAGAGCAATATACTCTATTCTTTTCCTGAAATATATTAGCCTAAAAATTAAACATAAATTAAATAGTTTTTGTATTGCGTTCCAGACATTCCCCTCTATAAATATTTGCAGAGCGAGACTGGAAACAGATAATGTAATTAAGTTGTAGGCAAACAAAAGAGAGAAATATAGAGAGAGAGAGAGAGAAAGAGAGTAGCATATGGAGATAGAGAAGAATGTTACAAAGGGCAATGGGGAAAGCGTTGCAGAAGAAGAGAGAAACAAAAATATGAAGAGGAAGCAGTGCCGTCAAGGAGGCATAAGAACTTTACCTTTCATCCTTGGTTAGCACTCACTCATCACTCACTAACTATATATAATAGCTTTTAATTTAGTATCTTCTTCAAATTCCTTTAATTTCCTTTAATTAGTTTCAATGGTGTCTTGTTTCTGAGTCTAGGGGGAGAAGCAAAAGTCGAGGTCCTAAAGGTAGAGATCAAAGCAGAAGCAAGTCTCGAGGAAAGTATAAGAATATTGAGTGTCATCATTGTGGTCAAAAGGGACATGTGAAGAAATTTTGTTGGCAGCTAAAGAAGGAGAAAGCCAAGGCAAGTAAAGACAAGAGCACAAATAAAGATGATGGTAGCAAGGAAGACAAGGTTAATGTAAAAAAAAAAGTAACTAAATCCAGTATTCCGGTGAAGCATATTTTCTATGTGCTGGTAGATAATTACTTTGAGTCTAGTACTCCACTCCGTATATGCTTTGCATACATTATTTTAAAAATGTTTTGATTAATTAATTTGAAGAAATTCTTTATAAACATAAGTTCAAAGAACTTCTACAGTTGATGGAATCTATGAATTGTAAATGTATCCTGTCTTAAATATAAGATATAAGACAATGTTAAAACTTAGTTTTGTCCTTGTTATTAATGTCTATTTAGTGTATGTATCGTTGATTCATTGTCCCTCGATTTACTCCCTCCATCCAACAAAAATGTAAGTCATTAAGAGTTAGGATTTAAATATTCTAAATTTTGAATTTTATTTTAGAAGGTAAAGTGTCATTTT
>NC_029790.2:94804509-94807138 GCF_000816755.2 Arachis ipaensis
ATTATTTAATTATATTCGTTTTTTCGGTTAATTATTCATAAATTATTTTTGTTTATTGAATAAACTAAACATCAAAATTAATTTCATAAAAATCAAGTTAACAAATTAAGTCTTATAAGTACAATTGTTAGCAAAACCCAAATTTCTATTCTTGATTAGTGTCTTTAAAAGTTAAAATACTGGTTATTAATAAGTAGACTAGAGTAACAGACGAGTTGACGTGACAATAGTTAGGCGTTAATTTGTTTGGGAGTGGATTCTTTCCAGTAAATAAAAAAATGGATGATGTGTAGTATTTAATTTAACTATTTATTATTTTCTTTCTTATTTATTTTTGGTCCCATTTATAGAATCAAAGGTGAGAGATCACACTAGATTCTGTCAAATATTAATAAAAAAACCGGAGATAATCCATTTCCAATTTGTTTCGTATATGAACGCCGTTACATCTAAATGGTATGTGTATGTACGAATAAAGCCATGAACATGGTACCCTCAAATTTAAGTAATTGAGGCAATGTATGAAAGGGCACAAGAAACAGAATTCTGGTGTGAAAAGGATAAAACGACCTACCTTTGCATTATTGTCATTCGTCCAGCATCAATAATTTTCAATTCATACCAATCATTTTTCTTTTATTTATTTATTTATTTTTTGCTACTTCTATTAAAATGTCTTTATGTGAAGATAGTATTATAAATCATTACATGAGTTCATATATTTAATTAAATATATTTGATTGAACTATACTATTTTTTACATAAAAATATCTACATGAAAGTAACCACGCCATTTTCTTTTATTTTAGGTTCTTATAAGCTATGAAATATAAATATTTTTAACTTTTTATATTTATTTATATTACTCAATTCTCTAATAGTGGCTATTTTTAATTTTTTAAATAACTATACACTTTGAGAGTTTTATTTCTTGAAAATAAATTTTTTCAAAAGTTAATAATGACATTAGTTAATTTTTATTCATATTCCTACTAACAAAAGTGATGGAAATCAGAATAATTTTATGAGAATATGATTAGTTGTATAAAAGATGAAAAATTTCTCTAATTATATATTTCTTTAACTCCNTAATCCTTTTTTATGATTAAGGTTCCAAACCTTATTGTCATTAATTATAAAAAAAAATTATTTAATTTTAATTTGTATGTATTTAATGATACTTATTTTTTCTTTGATACGTATATATCACCTAACCGTCCTCCCGTATTTAAAAAGTTTAGTTTTATATTTTTAAATAAATTTTCAATAATCATGTGAAGGTGAAACTAGACTCTACAATTTTCACGTGCAAATGTGCTGTAATTGATTCGTCTATAATACCTGTAGGTATTGTCCATTTATGGATAAGCGAAAAAGAAAACAGAGGACAAATGATCAATAATCTACAAAGAAATAGTAACATATTAATTCATAAAGCTATTTAAATAGAAAGCAAAAAATGGAAAACACTTCACATGCTCTACATAAGATTGAAGCATCCTTTGTATAGTCACGGATGATATTTCTTCCCCTGGTTGCTTATAGTTTAATACCTGATTTAATTTCTCTAGAACTCTGTCTTATAGATATTTTAGCTAGACTAATAAAGAATAATTTTCAAAACCGAACAGAGTTGCAAAAAGTTGTTGCGTATACATGGCTGCTTGTAGTAGAATTATATCTACAAACTAAAAATAAAAAATTTCAAACGTATATTAATACATGAAATACTATATTGACTCTTAGATTTAACTACTAAATAAGATATAAATTTTACTGAGTATAGATCCGTTAAAATTGGTTAAATTCGTTGAACTAATTCATTTACTTGTTAAATAGACAGATTTTTGTCTTTAAAATTAGGTTTACTAAAATTTCGAACTAAATGGACTGAGATCGATTAATTTAAAAAAAAATAGTGGATTAAACGGATTAACCTGACAATTAAACAAGTTGTTTGTTTAATTTGTTTGTTTGCATTTTCTAAAAATAAAATCAATATTTTCTAATATTTCTTTTAATTTAACTTGAAGATCTGACTCACCCACATTGAAAAAATTCTGTCGTTTAAAGATTTTGGCCAAAAAGTAATATTTTTTTTCAATTTGTTTTAGTTTAGAAATGGATTTTTTGTCCAATTTTTTTTAAAAGATAATAAAAAAAATACAAACGAGTTAACTTGTATAATCTGTCGAATTTGGCATAAACGACTCGAGCTTGAAAATTGAGGTTGATGAACAAATAAAAAATAAACGAATCAATTCATATAACCTACAAACTTAGATGTGAGTCAAGCCTAAACGGGTGGAAGTGACATATTTCATTGTCTTATTGACTCCATGTTATATCAATGATAAATAAGATACAAGTACTTTTTTTAAATATTTTATATTGTGTTAATTTGACAACTACAACATCTCAATGCAACAATCAATAGCTAAGTATATTTTTGGAGAGATCATTATTACATCTATACCACCATCAATTAGGTATATTGCACAATTGTCCCAAAATCAATAGCTAAGTATATTTTTGGAGAGATAATTATATCTATACCAAGAAATAGACATATTTCCACACGTGTCCCATTAGTGCACGAAGTGTTAGTTCAATAGTTGCTCTATATAGA
>NC_029790.2:94807149-94809464 GCF_000816755.2 Arachis ipaensis
AACCTTTTAACTGAGATCAGATATTCGAAATACTATGAAAGCGAAATAGTTTAAATTGTACAAAAATAATTCAACGATAGAAATGGAAAACAAAATCTTAGAAAACTTGATTAATATTGAATATGAGATGTTTACCCTATATCTATATACATTTTATAGAAGCCTCCTTGTATATGTAAAATTAATTACATGGAGATGGTGGGTGATATGCAAATATGTTTGCAGCAAATGAAGTGTGTGATAGATTTGCGGTGGCTGGGTTCTCTGGCAACTTGATAAGTTACCTGACACAAGTGATGAACATGCCATTGGTAGCTGCCTCCAACACACTCACAAACTTTGCTGGAACATCAAGCTTCACTCCTCTCCTTGGTGCTATCATTGCTGAGTCTTTTGCTGGCCGCTTTTGGACCATTACTATTGCTTCTCTCATCTATGAACTGGTTTCATTTTCCCCCTTCTCTTCTCTCTATAATCTCATTCTTGTTTCAGTTTTTGAATTTATGTACAACATATTCAATAGCATTGCAACTAATTATTGTTTGACATGCAGGGAATGATTAGCATGACATTATCAGCGATACTTCCACATTTTCGTCCACCACCATGCCCAAAACAAGTGAATTGCCAAGAAGCCACATCCTCACAGCTATGGATATTATACATGTCTCTACTCCTCACATCTCTTGGCTCAGGTGGCATTAGACCCTGTGTGGTGCCCTTTTCAGGAGACCAATTTGACATGTCCAAAAAGGGTGTGGAATCCAGAAAATGGAACCTGTTCAATTGGTATTTTTTCAGCATGGGCTTTGCTTCACTAAGTGCTTTGACAGTTGTGGTTTACATCCAAGACAACATGGGGTGGGGTTGGGGACTTGGGATTCCAACCATTGCAATGATGATATCCATTGTTGCATTTGTGGTTGGCTTCCCTCTCTATAAGCATGTCAAGCCAGAGGGCAGTCCTTTGATTCGTTTGGCACAAGTGGTTGTGGCTGCTATCAAGAAGAGGAAACAACCTTTGCCTTCTGATGCTAAGCTTTTGTACCAAAATAAGGAGCTTGATGCTGGCATTTCCACAGAAGGAACTCTTCTACACTCTGACCAATTCAAGTAAGTCATACTAGATCAATCAACTGATTTAAGCAGTTTTCAGTTAGTTGAAAAGCCTATATTCTTTCTCAATGACTCTTGAATTTATATTGTTACAGATGGTTGGACAAGGCTGCAATTGTAACAGAGGATGATAGCAGAGACCCAAACGCAGAACCAAAGTTATGGAAACTAGCCACTGTCCACAGAGTAGAAGAGCTGAAATCAATCATCAGAATGCTTCCAATTTGGGCATCAGGAATTTTACAAGTAACAGCCTCATCACACCTCCACAGCTTCGTCATCCAACAAGCTCGATCAATGGACCGCCACCTCTCTCCCTCCTTCCAAATCTCCCCTGCCAGCATGTCCATATTCAGTGTCCTAACCATGATGGTCGGCGTCATACTCTACGAGCGCCTCTTCGTTCCCTTCGCCCGCAGGTTCACCAAGAACCCTGCAGGCATCACATGCCTGCAGAGAATGGGAGTAGGCTTCGTGATCAACATTGTAGCAACTATTATCGCCGCCTTCGTCGAAATCAAGAGGAAGTCTGCCGCAGCAAAGCACCATTTATTGGACGATCCCAAAGCCACGATTCCAATCAGTGTTTTCTGGTTGGTGCCGCAGTATGTAATTCATGGAGTAGCTGAAATTTTTTCGTCTGTTGGACATTTGGAATTCTTGTATGATCAATCGCCTGAAAGTATGAGAAGTAGTGCTACTGCTTTGTATAGCATAACTTCGGCCATTGGGAATTACATTGGAACGTTGTTGGTATCACTGGTTCATGCGTACACTGGTAAAGAGAGAAATTGGTTACCTGATAGGAATCTCAATAGGGGTAGATTGGAGAATTACTACTTTCTTGTTTGTGGGATTCAAGTTGTTAATCTCATTTACTATTCCATTTGTGCTTGGTTTTATACGTACAAGCCTGTGGAGCAGGAAAGTACTAGTGAAATGCACAAGGAGTATCATGATTTGGAACGTGCCAAAGAAAATGTGTCATCTGTTGTTGTAACAGATGGTAGAGAAGAAAATGGAGATTTATAGTAGATATAATGAGTAGTTTATCTTATTGTCTATGGTATTAGTTAGTTAGTTATCTGGCACTGGTGAATAATGATATGTAGCATATATAGAACAGAAGCATTGGTCGGAGCATGTATATTGTTTTATCTACCATATTTTACTATGTACCTTAATAATTTGACATAAGA
>NC_029790.2:94809474-94854268 GCF_000816755.2 Arachis ipaensis
TAAAGATTTTGTATTTTGACTATTTAGCCTCTGAAAAAAAAAGGGTAACAATTACATCTCTTAGAATAACTTATAGTGAACTGGATATATTCTTTTGTCAGTTGCTAATGTAAAACTTATAAGCTCTTTTGACGTGTACTATTAAAGTAAATGAGGTGTTCGTTAAATACCAAAGTAAAATAGTCACACAAAAAAATGCCAAGGTAAAATTATCTAAAATAATGAGGACAAATTGATCCTTTGATGAGTTTGGAAAACTCCATTTGAATTTAAGTGATGATCAAACATTATAAATATGATTAATTGCAAGATTATTATTTTGATATTAATTTTCATATGTTGATTAAATAATTTTGCAATGCAGGTTTATATTGTTTAATTGATGAGACCATGGCTGAAATAATTTTTGTTTCTTGGGCCGAATATAAAAGGAAAACCAAAGCCCAGTATGAAATCAAAATTCAGCCTTATAGGAAATAAATGGTGGCTGAATTGTTTAATTGGACTAGTTTCTATCAACATCATCATTAAGCCCATAGTAAACCAAAGATCCAATGCTTGGTCCGAAACATATTGAGGGAAAGCAAATATTTTGCCTCCAACGGATCTCAATCTTTACCATGTGGTGGAATTCAAATTTCATTAAAGTGAAGTTAATGCATTGGGAACCATGAGAGAGAAAATGTGATTGACATGATTGATTGCATCTAGCTACACACTACTCAGCAAAGGGAGTGGGAAAATTAATTCACTATTACACTTTTTCTTTATTTCATTAATTGTTAATAGTTTCTCTTTTCTCTCTTTCATTTCTTTCTTCTCTGTTCGGTCTTTACACAGCAAACAATGGAGGCTATGGCTAGATACCGAAAGGAAGAACAAGCAACAAAGACCATCACTATGATGGCAAGAAAAAGTAAACTAAAAGTATGTAGTGGCTGAGATTCCCACCAAGAATGGTAAGATTTGGTGAGGTAATCTCGAGCTCTTTGATAAGCGGATAATTTATACGCTTTTTGGCATTGTTTTTACATAGTTTTCAGTATGATTTAGTTAGTTTTTAGTATATTTTTATTAGTTTTTAAATAAAAATCACATTTCTGGACTTTACGATGAGTTTGTGTATTTTTCTGTGATTTCAGGTATTTTCTGGCTGAAATTGAGGGACCTGAGCAAAAATCAGATTCAGAGGTTGAAGAAGGACTGCATATGCTGTTGGATTCTGACCTCCCTGCACTCAAAGTGGATTTTCTGGAGCTATAGAACTCCAAATGGCACGCTCTCAATTGCGATGGAAAGTAGACATCCAGGACTTTCCAGCAATATATAATAGTTCATACTTTTCCGGAGTTTAGACGACGCAAACTGGCGTTGAACGCCAGTTCCATGCTGCATTCTGGAGTTAAATGCCAGAAACAGGTTGCAAAGTGGAGTTAAATGCCAGAAACAGGTTACAAACTGGCGTTCAACTCCAAGAGAAGCCTCTACACGTGTAAAGCTCAATGCTTAGCCCAAGCACACACCAAGTGGGCCCCGGAAGTGGATTTCTGCATCATTTACTCAATTCTGTAAACCCTAGTAACTAGTTTAGCATAAATAGGACTTTTTACTATTGTATTTACATCTTTGGATTATCTTTTGATCCCTTGATCACGTTTTGGGGGCTGGCCATTCGGCCATGCCTGGACCTTATCACTTATGTATTTTCAACGGTAGAGTTTCTACACACCATAGATAAAGGTGTGGAGCTCTGTTGTTCCTCATGAATTAATACAAAGTACTACTGTTTTTCTATTCAATTCAAGCTTATTCCTATTCTAAGATATCCATTCGCACCCAAGAACATGATGAATGTGATGACATTTTCACAGAGAGGATGGGATGTAGCCATTGACAACGGTAATGCCCTACATAAAGCTTGCCATGGAAAGGAGTAGGAATGGTTGGATGAAGACAGCAGGAAAGCAGAGGTTCAGAGGAACGAAAGCATCTCTATACGCCTATCTGAAATTCTCACTAATGAATTACATAAGTATCTCTATCCTAATCTATGTTTTATTTATCTTTTAATTATTAAAACTCCATATCCATTTGAATCTGCCTGACTGAGATTTACAAGGTGACCATAGCTTGCTTCAAGCCGACAATCTCCGTGGGATCGACCCTTACTCACGTAAGATTTATTACTTGGACGACCCAGTGCACTTGCTGGTCAGTTGTGCGAAGTTGTGACAAAGAATTAAGATTATGAACGTGCGTATAAAGTTTTCAGCGCCGTTACCAAGGAATGGAACCGTCACGATTTCTGCGCAACAAGTTTTTGGTGCCGTTGCCGGGGATTGTTCGAGTTTGGACAACTGACGGTTCATCTTGTTGCTCAGATTAGGTAACTTTATTTTAATTTTAACCTTTTTGTTTTTATTATTCTTATTTTCTTAAAAAAATCAAAAATTTTTCTTTTTTTCGTTTTTCCCAATTAATTTTCAAAAAATACAAAAAAAAATTTACAAAATCATAAAATCAAAAATATTTTGTGTTTCTTGCTTGAGTCTAGAGTCAAGTTTTAAGTTTGGTGTCAATTGCATCTTTTTAATTTTCTAAAAATTATTTTCGAAAATTTCATGCATTACATTCTTCATGATCTTCAAGTTGTTCTTGGCCAGTCTTCTTGTTTAATCTTCATATTTTCTTGTTTTGTGTCTTTTCTTGTTTTTCATATGCATTTTCAATTTGTTAATGTCTAAAGAATAAAAATTTTTAAGTTTAGTGTCTTGCATGTTTTCTTTTCTTGAAAATTTTTCAAAAATAAGTTCTTGGTGTTCATCTTGACATTCAAAGTGTTCTTGGTGTTCGTCTTGACATTCATAGTGTTCTTGCATGCATCACATGTTTTGATCCAAAATTTTCATGCATTGAGTCTTTTTGATGTTTTTCTCTTTCTTTATTAAAATTCAAAAATCAAAAAAATATATTTCTCTTTTTCACTCATAAATTTTCAAAAATTTGAGTTGACTTTTTCAAAACTTTTTAAAATTTAGTTGTTTCTTATGAGTCAAATCAAATTTTCAATTTAAAAATCTTATCTTTTTCAAATCTTTTTCAAAAATCAAATCTTTTTCATTTTTCTTTCATAATTTTCGAAAATTCCAAAATGATTTTCAAAAATCTTTTTCTTATTTTGTTTCATAATTTCAAATCTTTACTAACAATTAATGTGATTGATTCAAAAAAATATTAAGTTTGTTACTTGCCTAGTAAGAAAGGTTCAATCTTTAAACTCTAGAATCATATCTTTTTAGTTTCTTGTTAGTCAAGTAATCAACTTTAATTTTTAAAATCAAATCTTTTTAAATTTCTTTTTCAAATCTTTTTCAAATTAAGTTTCAGTCACATCTTTTTCAAAATCAATTTCAAAATCTTTTCTAACTTCCTTTCTAACTTCTTACCTTTTTAAAATTGATTTTCAAATTTTTTTAATCAATTCTATCTTTTTGTTTCAATCATATCTTTTTCAAAACTACCTAACTAATTCTCTCTCTCTAATTTTCGAAAATCCCTTCCCCCTTTTTTCAAATTTCTTTTTTTATTAACTAATTGTTTTAATTTTTAATTTAATTTGATTTCAATTTTAATTTTCAAAATTTAACTTTAAATTTTATTTTTAATTTAATTAATTTTCGAAATTTCCTCTCTCTCATCTCCTTCTAATTATTTATTTATTTACTAACACTTCTCTTCATCTTAAAATTCGAACCCTCTCTTCCTCTTAGTGTTCGAATTTCTCTTCTTCTGTTCTTCTATTCTTATACTCACATACAGGAATCTCTATACTGTGACATAGAGGATTCCATATTTTCTTTTCTGTTTTCTTCTTTTTCATATGAGCAGGAACAAGGATAAGAACATTCTTGTTGAAGCTGATCCTGAACCTGAAAGGACTCTGAAGAGGAAGCTAAGGGAAGCCAAAGCACAACTCTCTGGAGAAAATCTGACAGAAATTTTCGAAAAAGAAGAAAACATGGCCGAAAATAATAACAATGCAAGGAAGATGCTTGGTGACTTTACTGCACCAAATTCCAATTTACATGGAAGAAGCATCTCAATGGCAGGGAGCAAACAATTTTAAGCTTAAACCTCAATTAGTTTCTCTGATGCAATAAAACTGCAAGTTTCATGGACTTCCATTCGAAGATCCTTTTCAGTTCTTAACTGAATTCTTGCAGATCTGTGATACTATTAAGACCAATGGGGTTGATCCCAAGATCTACAGGCTTATGCTTTTCCCGTTTGCTGTAAGAGACAGAGCTAGAGTATGGTTGGACTCAACCTAAAGATAGCCTGAACTCTTGGGATAAGCTGGTCACGGCTTTCTTAGCTAAGTTCTTTCCTCCTCAAAAGCTTAGCAAGCTTAGAGTGGATGTTCAAACCTTCAGACAGAAAGAAGGTGAATCCCTCTATGAAGCTTGGGAGAGATACAAGGAACTGACCAAAAAGTGTCCTTCTGACATGCTTTCAGAATGGACCATCCTGGATATATTCTATGATGGTCTGTCTGAGTTATCAAAGATGTCACTGGACCATTCTGCAGGTGGATCTATTCACCTAAAGAAAACGCCTGTAGAAGCTCAAGAACTCATTGACATTATTTTTATACGCTTTTGGCATTATTTTTACGTAGTTTTCAGTATGATTTAGTTAGTTTTTAGTATATTTTTATTAGTTTTTAAATAAAAATCACATTTCTGGACTTTACGATGAGTTTGTGTGTTTTTCTGTGATTTCAGGTATTTTCTGGCTGAAATTGAGGGACCTGAGCAAAAATCAGATTCAGAGGTTGAATAAGAACTGCATATGCTGTTGGATTCTGACCTCCCTACACTCAAAGTGGATTTTCTGGAGCTACAAAACTCCAAATGGCACGCTCTCAATTAGTTGGAAAGTAGACATCCAGGGCTTTCCAGAAATATATAATAGTCCATACTTTGCCCGAGTTTAGACGATGCAAACTGGCGTTGAACGCCAGTTCCATGCTGCATTCTGGAGTTAAACGCCAGAAACAGGTTGCAAAGTGTAGTTAAACGCCAAAAACAGGTTACAAAATGATGTTCAACTCCAAGAGAAGCCTTTACGCATGTAAAGCTCAATGCTCAGCCCAAGCACACACCAAGTGGGCCCCGAAAGTGGATTTCTGCATCATTTACTCAATTCTGTAAACCCTAGTAACTAGTTTAGCATAAATAGGACTTTTTACTATTGTATTTACATCTTTGGATTATCTTTTGATCCTTTGATCATGTTTTGGGGGCTGGCCATTCGGCCATGCCTGGACCTTATCACTTATGTATTTTCAACGGTAGAGTTTCTACACACCATAGATTAAGATGTGGAGCTCTGCTGTTCCTCATGAATTAATACAAAGTACTACTATTTTTCTATTCAATTCAAGCTTATTCCTATTCTAAGATATCCATTCGCACCCAAGAACATGATGAATGTGATGATTATGTGACGCTCATCATCATTCTCACTTATGAACGCATTCCTGACAAACACTTCCGTCCTACATGCAAACAAGCTAGAATGAATATCTCTTAGATATCTAATACAGAGGACCGAGTCCTAGATATTAGAATCTTCGTGGTATAAGTTAGAACCCATGGATGGCCATTCTTGAGATCCGGAAAGTCTAAACCTTGTCTGTGGTATTCCGAGTAGGATCTGGGAAGGGATGGCTGTGACGAGCTTCAAACTCGCGAGTGCTGGGCGTAGTGACAGATGCAAAAGGATAGTAAATCCTATTCCAGTATGATCGAGAACTGACAGATGATTAGCCATGCAGTGACAGCGCATTGGACCATTTTCACAGAGAGGATGGGATGTAGCCATTGACAACGGTGATGCCCTACATAAAGCTTGCCATGTAAAGGAGTAGGAATGGTTGGATGAAGACAACAGAAAAGCAGAGGTTCAGAGGAACGAAAGCATCTCTATATGCCAATCTGAAATTCTCACTAATGAATTACATAAATATCTCTATCCTAATCTATGTTTTATTTATCTTTTAATTATTAAAACTCCATATCCATTTGAATCCGCCTGACTGAGATTTACAAGGTGACCATAGCTTGCTTCAAGCCGACAATCTCCGTGGGATCGACCCTTACTCACGTAAGGTTTATTACTTGGACGACCCAGTGCACTTGCTGGTCAGTTGTGCGAAGTTGTGACAAAGAATTAAGATTATGAACGTGCGTATAAAGTTTTCAGCGCCGTTACCAAGGAATGGAACCGTCATGATTTCTGCGCACCACTCTTCATACCCAAAAAAGAAAGAAGAAGATCTCGGCCAGCAAGGAGAAGATCCTTGGAGAGGATGGCTTGTCTCTGATTCGGCTCAACCACCACAGGAGGTAGCTACAGTGGCTACGTGATGGAAGAGGCAGAGATTGGAAAAGATGAAGCTATCATCATCTTGAAGCATCAAGGGCCAGAAGTTCATCTTGGAGAGCAAGGCAAGGATGAAGGGCTCGGATTGATGAAGAGTGGTGACCAAGGAAGGACTAGAGGTAATTGCATGTTGGGTTTTGCATGGGTTATCTCTTCTCTCTCTCTGGCCGAACTGGTTCTAACTTGAAGAAGAAGAAGATTGGCTTGGTTTGCTTGGTTTCAACCTTGGAGGCTTCTCCCTATAAGTATGGGTGAACAGTCAGGGTTTGATTCAAGGAGTAAGAGTGCAAAAGCACAGGGTTCTCATAGCTCTCTAAGCTGACAGAATTTATTCTCCTTCAATGTTCTCATTTTTTAATTTTTCTGTTTAATTTTATCATGTCTTGAGTCTCATGGAAAAAGGAAAACAGTGAGGTTTGTATGAAAAAGCCATAGAGCGGAAAAAGGCAGAGAGTGCAAAATTAAAAGAAAAAGCCATAGATGTCCTTAGAGTTCCTTTGTATATCTGTGTTGCGTTTCATGATTCTGTGGGAATCCTCTTGTAAGATGGGTTAGCACTTTACAGTTGAAAGCTTGGCTACGACCAAGTCAAGTTCAGTTTGGGTTTAGATTCTGTACTTGTCCCGGATAGGAAGGGTAGTTCCTAGGGAGAATTGGTGTTTGTAATCAAGGATGATTATAGTGAAATTCCATCATTATTGTGATGGAGACTGGATGTAGGCTGCCTTTCACTTAGCAGCTGAACCAGGATATATCTTGGTGTAATTCTCTCTTTCTTCTACTCCATTTCTGTTTTTACTGCCCAGGAGATAAAACTGAAAATATCTCGTGATGACTGACGAGACAAAAAGAAAAGTCTCGTGGCTGGGGACGAGACAAAAGAAAAAGTCTTGTGGCTAGTTACAAGATAAAAAGATAAAAAATTTCCAGAAGTGGTTTCAAAGGCCAGCAAGTATTGTCAAGTGAAAAGGGGGCTAAGATTCAACCCCCCTTCTCTTAGCCACTGATAACCATCAATTGGTATCAGAACTTGGTCTCAAAGAGATCAAGCTTTGCAGTTTGGAGTAAAGATCCAGATGGCAAAAAACAGTGGCTCAAATCTGGTGTCCTACAATCTGACCGAAGGACAATCAAGCAACAGACCTCCTCTTTTCAATGGGAAAAATTACACCTATTGGAAGGAGAGAATGAAGATATTTATGCAAGCAGTGGACTACAGACTTTGGAAGATTATCCTTGAAGGTTCTCAATATCCAACCATCACAAGTGCCGAAGGAGTTGTCACTCCTAAACTAGAAGCAAGGTGGACCGAAGAAAACAGAAAGAAGGTTGAACTCAATGCCAAGGCTATCAACTTACTCAACTGTGCTATCAGCTTTGAGGAGTACCGACGTGTATCACGATGCACAACGGCAAAGGAAATCTGGGACAAACTCCTAGTTACTCATGAAGGAACCACCATTGTAAAAAAGACTAGGATAGATATGTTAAACAGAGAGTATGAAATGTTTGCAATGAAGGAAGGAGAATCCATTGATGAGCTGTTTGAGCACTTCAACACCATTATTATTGGCTTGGATGCTATGGGAATCAAGTATCATGAATCTGTGCTAGTGAAAAGAGTGTTGAGATGTCTCACAAAAGAGTGGGAAACAAAAGCATTAATTATTTCTAAGAGTAGTGGTCTTGACTCCATGACTTATGATGATTTGAGAGGAAATTTACTTGCTTTTGAAAATACCTATTTAAAAAGGGATTCAAAAAAGAAAGGAATAGCTTTCTCATCTGTTACTAACCCTTTGGATGATGAATCCAGTGATAATTCATCTGAAAATGAATTTGTGTTGTTTGTAAAAAAATTCAAGAAAAGGGTAAAGCTCAAGGAGAGAGGCAAAGGAGGCAGCTCAAGAAAACAGAAGAAAGATCTCAGCAAGGTGACTTGCTATAACTGTAAGGAAACATGCCACTTCAAGTCCGACTGCCCTAAGTTGAAGAAGGAAGAAAAGCCAAAGAAAGGAAAGAAAAAGGGACTGATGGCATCATGGGAAGATCTTGAAAATGACTCTGAAGATGATGAAGAATCTGAAACAAAGTCTCAACCATGCCTTATGGCTGACCACGTTGAGCAGGTAATCATTCCTAACCCTGACACTAAATCTCTTCATCTTATGATAGATCATCTTTCTGAAAAAATAAGATGCTTTTTGCTGGATAATCAAGAACTTGAACAACAAATTATCTTCCTAAAAGCAGAAAATGGATTTCTAAAAGAAAAGCTAAGGGAGGCTGAAACTGCTTGTGATCTTGTTGAAAAAAATAAGCAGTTAAAAGCCCAACTTAGGAGCTGTAAAAGTGACCATTCGGTTGTTGCATATGTCGATTGTTTTGAAAGAAATGAAGAGTTGCTTAAAGAGGTCAAAAGGCTTAAAGAAGACTTAGCCAAGTTTACACAAAGTTTTGAAAATCTGAATCAAATCTTGGCTAGCCAAAAACCTCTATGATAAAGCTGGCTTGGGGTTCTATAAATCTGTTGAAAAATCTTATTTTGAAAATATTGCTTCATCTTCAAATGATACAAGGTTTCAAAACCCAAGAAGCTTTAACAAAACAGAAACACCAAGATTTTGTAGACTATGTAACCGAAGTTGACACTTTCCCATACAATGCTTTTTTGGTGAAAGAAGGATAGGTGATAAAGTTTACAAGGTTGTTTTTTATTATAATGGCTTAGGACATAAGAGATGGTTTAACATGAAAGGATCCAAGAAAATTTGGATACCTAAAGTCACTTGAGCTTGTTTTGTAGGTATGCCTAGCATCCAAACGGAAGGAGAATATGTGGTATATGGACAGCGGATGCTCTAGGCATATGACCGAAAAGACAACCTTCTTCATAAAGCTTGATGAATATGATGGAGGATTTGTCACTTTTGGTGATGATGCTAAAGGAAAGATTGTGGCTGTTGGGAAAGTTGGTAAAAGCTTTTCATCTTGTATAAATGATGTTCTTCTTGTAAATGGTTTGAAACATAATTTACTTAGTGTTAGCCAATTGTGTGATTTAGGTTTTGAAGTTATTTTTAGAAAGTTTGTGTGTTTGGTTGTTTGTGAGAAAACTGGGAATATTTTATTTGAGGCTAAAAGGTGCAATAATGTGTATGGATTGACTCTTGAGGACTTGAAAGAACAAAATGTAACATGTTTTACTTCTCTTGAATCTGAAAAATGGCTATGGCATGGAAAGTTAGGTCATGCTAGCATGTACCAAATTTCTAAGCTAGTTAAGAAAAAATTGGTTAGAGGAATTCCAAATATAAAATTTGATAAGGATCTTACTTGTGATGCTTGTCAATTGGGCAAGCAAGTAAAATCCTCCTTTAAACCAAAAGATGGAATTTCAACTAAAAGGCCATTAGAGATGTTACACATTGATCTTTTTGGTCCAACAAGAACTCAAAGTTTAGGAGGTAAACACTATGGTCTTGTGGTGGTAGATGATTACTCTAGATTTGGTTGGGTACTTTTTCTTGCTCATAAAAATGATGCTTTTCATGCTTTTTCAACTCTTTGCAAGAAACTTCAAAATGAAAAAGATTTAAAAATTGCCCATTTAAGAAGTGATCACGGAAGAGAATTTGAAAATCAAGACTTTGAAAAATTTTGTGATGACTTTGGAATTGCTCATAACTTTTCATGCCCTAGAACTCCTCAACAAAATGGGGTGGTTGAGAGAAGGAATAGAAGCCTTCAAGAGATGACTAGGGCCATGCTTTGTGAGAATGAGATTCCAAAATTTTTATGGGCAGAAGTTGTAAATACAGCTTGTTCTATTTTGAATAGGACAATTATTAGAAAAGGGTTGAAAAAAACTCCCTATGAGCTATGGAAAGGAACCCCCCCCCCCAAATCTTAAGTATTTTCATGTTTTTGGATGCAAATGCTTTGTACTTAACAATAAAGAAAACCTTGGCAAATTTGATCCAAAATCATATGAAGGAATGTTTGTTGGATACTCCACCACTAGCAAGGCCTATAGGATTTATCTCAAAGAACATAGGACCATAGAGGAATCCATACATGTTACTTTTTGTGATTATAATTTAATTCCCAGTACTGTGATAGATAATGATTCAGATTGTGAAGAAGCTGGAACAAGTAAAGAAAATTCCAAATTTGCTCAAAATGAAGAATCTGCCAGCCTAGTTTTGTCTCGTCAGATTGAAGGAGACATTTCCATTTTGTCTCCAGAGCAAGCACGAGAAACTGAAACAGTGAGACCACCAGAAGCTCATCAAAGCTCAACGCCACTCCGGAAGCCTAGAGAATGGAAGTCTATGAGGGGTTATCCTCATGACTTTATCGTTGGTGATCCCTCTCAAGGTGTAACAATGAGATCCTCAACCAAAAGGCAATTTGAACCAAGAAATTTTGCCCTCTTGTCACAAATGGAGCCCAACAATGTCAAACAAGCTCTTGAAGATCCATCATGGGTTAAAGCAATGCAAGAAGAGCTTGCCCAATTCGACAAGAATGAGGTTTGGACACTAGTACCTCATCCGGATGGTAACAAAATAATGGGTTCTAAGTGGGTCTTTAAAAATAAACTTGGTGAGGATGGACAAGTTGTTCGTAACAAGGCTAGATTAGTGGCTCAAGGTTACAATCAAGAAGAGGGTATAGATTTTGATGAGTCTTTTACTCCGGTAGCTAGAATGGAAGCAATTAGGTTGCTTCTTGCCTATGCTGCCCATAAGGGTTTCAAAATGTTTTAAATGGATGTTAAATGTGCTTTTCTTAATGGCTTTATTGATAGAGAAGTGTATGTGGCTCAACCCCCCGACTTTGAACATAAAGATTTTCCAAATCATGTTTTTAAACTCTCAAAGGCCCTTTATGGCCTTAGACAAGCTCCAAGAGCTTGGTATGAAAGGCTTAATGCCTTCCTATTAGAAAATCACTTTCAAAGGGAAACCACCGACACAACTTTATTCATTAAAGTATCTAATGATGACATTCTCCTAGTTCAAGTTTATGTGGATGACATTGTCTTTGGTTCGGCCAATGAGTCCTTGTGTGAAGAGTTTGGAAAACTCATGACTAGTGAATTTGAGATGAGTTTAATGGGAGAGCTAACTTTCTTTCTTGGCCTCCAAATTAAACAAACTCCTAGTGGTACTTTTATTCACCAAGGAAAGTATGCAAAAGAACTTATCAAAAAGTTTGGCCTAGAAAATTCCAAAGCAATGGGTACACCAATGCATCCCAACACAAAACTTGAAAAGGATGATGATGGCAAAGATGTGGATGAAACAAGGTATAGAAGAATGATAGGTTCACTCATGTACCTTACTTCCTCTAGACCGGACATTGTTCAAAGTGTGAGTGTATGTTCAAGATTTCAATCTCACCCAAAGGAATCCTATCTTTCAGCCGTTAAGCGCATCATTAGATACATTAAGGGAACTAGTGATTATGGCTTGTGGTATCCTAAATCTAATAATTTTTGTGTAGTAGGGTTTTGTGATGCAGATTATGTGGGAGATAGGGTGGACAGAAAGAGCACCTCCGGCATGTGTTGCTTCCTTGGAAGCTCACTCAATATGTGGTCAAGCAAAAAGCAAGCCACAGTTGCTCTATCCACAGCTGAAGCTGAATATATTTCTGCATCTGCATGTTGTTTACAATTAATTTGGTTAAAAACGCAGTTGGAAGATTACAAATTAAAGATCAATAGTATACCCTTATTTTGTGATAATATGAGTGCTATAAACATTTCAAAAAATCCTGTTCTGCACTCAAGAACCAAGCACATTGAAATTAAATATCATTTTATTAGAGAACATGTGCAAAAGGGTACTATTGATATTCAATTTGTAAAATCTGAAGACCAACTTGCTGACATTTTTACAAAACCCCTATGTGAAGATAGATTCTGTACATTGAGAAAAAGTTTGGGAATGATTGATTTAAGTTCTATTGATAACTTGTGAAATTTTGATTCTGCTCATTTTTGTCTCGTAGGAAAGGAGGAGATAAAAATCAGAGTGTGTTGGAAGGGCTATGATCAAGGGGGAGACTGCGCCGAAATTAATTCTTATGGACCCCACCAAATTTTCTTGACCCCACTCTGACCGTTTTGTTAGTTTCTCTTTGTGTAAATCACAATCTCCTTTTGTTGTCTCATCAAATCTTGTTGGAAGAGGATGTTGTCAAATCAAATCTTTTTCTTTATCTAATCCCTTGATTCTAGGAAACCACTTTTCAGTTTTAATTTTAAAATCCCTCCTTGGTTAATAACCGTGCTCCTTAATAGGTAATAACTACCCCACTTCTCTCTCCAATCAGTATTTAATGCTCCCTATTGCTGCTACTGCTGCTGAATACACTGTTATTTTGCTCTCTGTATATTTGATGCTTTGTTATGTTTTATTGATTTGTTGCCATGTTTTGCTTTGTTATGTTTCATTGTTGTCCTGTTTTATTTTTCCTTGATCTGGCTCTGTTTTGAGCATTTTATGGATTAATTTTGACTTGAGCTTTGATTGTCATTGATAAATTTATTTGCTCAAATGCATGTGTGATATGGAATTTTATTAAGGTGTTGGAAAAACATTTTCTTGTGAAAATATGATTTAGTCTTAAAGGATCTAAATCCTTGAAATTTTCATCTTTTAGGAATCATTTGGAGCTTGTACACAGTTTTTGCTATCTTGTTTTGGTATTGTACTTGGATACTCTAGACCATTGTATTTTGGTAGAAAATAAATATTCTGCTGTTTGGTATGATGTTTTCATTTATTTGCAGTGCCCCTTGATGCCAAAAGGGGGAGAAAATGGCTGAAAATTGAAATTGAAAACAGGGGATGAAATCCTTTTGTGGGTTCATGATCACCCTTGATTCAATATTTTGTTGTGGTAATATATTTGATAATGCATCTGTTCTATTTTAGTAAACATGATTGCTGCTGCTTGATGTTTGTGATTTATTTACCTTGGTAAAATGTTTGCTGTGTTTGTGATGCATTTGATTTATTTGATGGTTGCTGTTTTGAATTTATTTTTTGGCAGTTCCTTTAAGCATAGTTGTTATGGTTTGAGATGATCATGCTTAATTAGAAATATTTACCTTACTATAATTAACTTGCTCTGATTTGCTTATTGGAAAATAGTTTTAAAAAGGCTTGAAAAGCAGCTTCAGGAAACATCAATTTTTTTACCCAATTTTTTTGTATGTTTGAGCAGAAAATCAAATTATTGATAACAAATGAGTTTTGATTATCATTTAGTTCTGCTCATAAATCAAGCCATTCAACATTACATAATGTATATGTTGAATAACATTGCTGTCTTAGGCTTGATAAAAATTGTTACAAGTATAAAGCTTCACTTGATAAAATAGCATACATTAAGGGGGAGCCATGTGATAATTAGAAAGGGGGAGAAATTCAAATATTCAAAGGGAGTATTCTATACTTTAATCTTTAATTTCTTTCCATTTCAATTTTTTATAATGTTTGTCATCAAGGGGGAGATTGATGAGTTTGAAAAACTCTATTTTTAATTTAAGTGATGATTAAACATTATAAATGTGATTAATTGCAAAATTATTATTTTGATCTTAATTTTCATATGTTGATTAAATAATTTTACAATGCATGTTTATATTGGGCCAGTTTTTCAACCTTAATATTAAATTGATGAGACTATGGCTGAAATAATTTTTGTTTCTTGGGCCGAATATAAAAGAAAAACCAAAGCCCAGTATGAAATCAAAATTCAGCCTTATAGGAAATAAATGGTGGCTGAATTGTTTAATTGGACCAGTTTCTATCAACATCATCATTAAGCCCATATTAAACCAAAGATCCAATGCTTGGTCCGAAACATATTGAGGGAAAGCAAATATTTTGCCTCCAACGGATCTCAATCTTTACCATGTGGTGGAATTCAAATTTCATTAAAGTGAAGTTAATGCATTGGAAACCATGAGAGAGAAAATGTGATTGACATGATTGATTGCATCTAGCTACACGCTACTCAGCAAAGGGAGTGGGAAAATTAATTCACTATTACACTTTTTCTTTGTTTCATTAATTGTTAATAGTTTCTCTTTTCTCTCTCTCATTTCTTTCTTCTCTATTCGGTCTTTACACAACAAACAATGGAGGCTATGGCTAGACACCGAAAGGAAGAACAAGCAACAAAGACCATCACTATGATGGCAAAAAAAAGCAAACTAAAAGTATGTAGTAGCTGAGATTCTCACCAAGAATGGTAAGATTTGGTGAGGTAATCTCGAGCTCTTCATACCCAAAAAAGAAAGAAGAAGATCTCGGCCAGCAAGGAGAAGATCCTTGGAGAGGATGGCTTGTCTCTGATTCTGCTCAACCGCCACAGGAGGTAGCTACAGTGGCTACGTGATGGAAGAGAAAGAGATTGAAGAAGATGAAGCTATCATCATCATGAAGCATCAAGGGCCAGAAGTTCATCTTGGAGAGCAAGGCAAGGATGAAGGGCTCGGATTGATGAAGAGTGGTGACCAAGGAAGGACTAGAAGTAATTGCATGTTGGGTTTTGCATGGGTTATCTCTTCTCTCTCTCTGGCGGAATCGGTTCTAACTTGAAGAAGAAGAAGATTGGCTTGGTTTGTTTGGTTTCAACCTTGGAGGCTTCTCCCTATAAGTATGGGTGAACAGTCAGGGTTTGATTCAAGGAGTAAGAGTGCAAAAGCACAGGGTTCTCATAGCTCTCTAAGCTGACAGAATTTCTTCTCCTTCAATGTTCTCATTTTGTAATTTTTTTGTTTAATTTCGTCATGTCTTGAGTCTCATGGAAAAAGGCAAACAATGAGGTTTGTATGAAAAAGCCATAGAGTGGAAAAAGGCAGAGAGTGCAAAATTAAAAGAAAAAGCCATAGATGTTCTTAGAGTTCCTTTGTACATCTGTGTTGTGTTTCATGATTCTGTGAGAATCCTCTTGTAAGTTGGGTTAGCACTTTACAGTTGAAAGCTTGGCTACGACCAAGTCAAGTTCAGTTTGGGTTTAGATTCTAGACTTGTCCCGGATAGGAAGGGTAGTTCCTAGGGAGAATTGGTGTTTGTAATCAAGGATGATTATAGTGAAATTTCATCATTATTGTGATGGAGACTGGATGTAGGCTGCCTTGCACTTAGCAGCTGAACCAGGATATATCTTGGTGTAATTCTCTCTTTCTTCTACTCCATTTCTATTTCTGCTGCTCAGGAGATAAAACTGAAAATATCTCATGCCGACTGATGAGACAAAAAGAAAAGTCTCGTGGCTGGGGACGAGACAAAAGAAAAAGTCTCGTGGCTAGTTACGAGATAAAAAGATAAAAAATTTCCAGAAGTGGTTTCAAAGGCCAGCAAGTATTGTCAAGTGAAAAGGGGGCTAAGATTCAACCCCCTTCTCTTAGCCACTGATAACCATCATCCTTCAATGTGATTTGATTTTAATCTCTTTTAAACCATAACTGTGCAAAATCCTCAATTAATGACCTTAAAGGTATACTGTAAAACCCTAACACAGCGCAAAATGAATAGTATTGGAAGCTCAACAAGCATGAAATGTCAAAGGAAAAGGAATGAAGGCAGCAATTGGAATGGTAGGGGACGAGTTAGGTTGAGGATTATGAAGTGTGGCGGGCACTATATCCCAAGAGTGTGGCAGGTGTAACACCCCAATTACCCTAAGCCTTACCTCTAGCCGTAAAGCAAAGGTTAATCAGAGATTACGACAATTCTAAGGCTTATACATATTTATATAGAAAGAAATAATATATTCTAGAAGTCTGATGAAAGATTTAGCTCAAAAACAGGATTTAAAAAGCGCATAACGTACTGGCGAAGCTACTAACTTAAATCACAAGGTACAGATAAGATGTATCAAAACATAATAGTATAATATCATAAGAATTTAGCCATGACTCGCGGAGTTTAAGTCGGCTAGCCATATACAGACAACAAGAAGACTGTAGTTCCTAAGGGCTTATACAAGTTTTGTTCTCTCAAATAAAAGCCTCTAGGCAGAACAAAATACAAAAGTGAGAGTACAAGATAAAATAACCAAGAAGACAACAAAATAGAATAAGATTCTCCGCGCTGCTACCATCACCCAACTCACTGCGGTGGGTCGTGACATGCATCTGAAAAACAACAACAAAGTATGGAATGAGAACCGAAGGTTCTCAGTATGGCAACAGTGCCCAATGATATCAGATGTAAGGCCCCGGGACGCCGAAGGCAATCCTAGAACTTCACATCACATACTGATATTCAAGCTTAGAATAAAATAAATAAATAAATATATAAAGAACTTAAACCATAAACCAGGGTTGTCTAAACCTAGGGGAATTCTAACTAATACTGTTCACACCGCTGTATCTCACAACCGTCGCCAACCTAACCTCCGTGCGATCCCATTGCCACCGCCTACCTAACCTCCTCAGCACCAGACAATCACAATATAAGTGCAAGCAAGTAAAACACAAGTAGAAGCATATAGAACAGTAATTCAAGTAAGCAAATAGGCATGTTATTCATTTAGGCATACAATTACAAGTCGGCAAAGCATACAAACAGATAGAAAATGTACATGATGAATGTCTATCCTATTGGCTCGTGATATCACTTGTCGATCCATAAATGCCAACCTGACACATCCTTTCAGATGTCGCTTTTCTGCCGCACCCACAAATATAGTGTCGGGCACACTCTATTGACCCACGAATATAGTGCCGGGTACACGCTATTCACCCACGGATATAGTGCCAGGCACACTTGCATGCATAACCCAAGGATATAGTGCCTGGCACACTCTTGCAGCAGAAAAGATTATCAATCATAAGTCAATCTCAGGGACATAATTCCCTGCACACTGTCATACTCAACCCATGGATATAGTGCCTGGCACACTCTCATTATTCAACAAGATCATCATCCCAAGGATATAGTGCCTGGCACGCTTTCCACATTCAACTAATCCATTAACAACCCCAAATCATCACCAGTCATTACCATTCCTCATCTCACATCTCCTTCAATTATCCATTTTCAACATTCTAAGGATATAGTGCCTGGCACACTTTACCTCAATAAACATCAAGCTCATAATACCCATCATCAGTTCTTAATTCCATTCCGAACTCATTAGTTTCTCAATTTCTCAATTCATTGTCAGTACTCGCCAAGTTCACTACTCTTCCTTCTCTCTCAACCACATTCATCCTCCATACCCCAGAAACCTAGACCTCCGTCTGCTAACTTTTCAAAATAATCACCAACTAAAACCATTAGCTTATCTCTCATATTCCCATACTCATAATTATGCCCAAAAGCCTTAAAATGGTGTTATAGAAGCTTACAACCTTGTTGGAAAGGTGAAATAGTTGAAAACAAAATTTAAAATTATGAAACAGCGCGTGTGCGTCCGCACAGGGGTGTGCGTGTGCACGCCCAGGAAGATTTTGAAAGTGTGCGTACGCACAGGGGTGTGCGTACACACAGGTACAAAAATTCACAAGTCTGTTTACTCGCACAAGCTGTGCGAGCGCCCCCAACAGACGACCCTTCCCGACTTGTGCGTGCGCACAGGGCTGTGTGTCCGCACAGGTCATAATTCCTCATTGATGTGCGTGCGCACAACCTAGGCTAGCGCTGCCACCAGAGCCCTTTTCCCTGCTTGTGCGTATGCACAGGTCTGTGCATACGCACAGGTCTGTGCGTCCGCATAGAATAACACTGTTACAGGGTTGTGCGAGCGCATAAGGCTGTGCGTGCGCACATATCAGAAAATCCTGAAATTCTGCAACTTAGCAGAATTTTAGATTTTCTACACCAACTTTGAATGTTCATAACTTCCTCTACAAAATTTCAAATTTCACAAACTTTATATCGATTAAAAAGGATTTTCAAAGATCTTTAATTCTAGATTAGTTTCATCAGATTTTGAAAACCGAGGCAAAAGTTATGATCAGACAAAGTTCACCAAAAATCCACTTTTACCAAGAATCTCAAAACCTCAACATTACCAACATTTCCAACCAAAACCAACCAAAACCACTTAAAAATCCTAATTTCTATCATCACCTACCCTTTATAGCATATTATACCATTCCCAACCGCCAAACCTCAATTATATGATACCAAAGTCAATCCTCCACCAACACTTTCCTCAATCCTAATTCAATCATTATCCAATATCAAGATCAACCCCATTTCATTCCAATTTCAATCTCTCACACCATCCTTACCAATTTCAACATCATAAATTCATCAACATATTCCAAAATCATCAACTCATCATAATTCACATCATGTATCAATAATCTTAACACTCACCTTCATTATACCAACAACATCACTAATCACCATCAATTACCAACCACATCAACAACAATAAATCACATATCCAACATCAAGCATCATAATCCCTCAATACCACCAATCATTATCAAATTCACATATTTCTCATCAACTTTCATAATCATTAAATGCCAACAACCTCATCAAATCATATAATCAATATTACTAGTATTTGAATTCGTTTCACACAACACCACCACTTCATTTATCAATCCTCATTAACAACACCAATCATCAACACTCAATAACACCAACAATTCCCAATAATTATCATCAACCACAATAATCCAATACAACCCATAATTATCATCCATTCACATATAAATATTTATACACCAACAATATTCAATCCTATCTTAGGGTCAACTAGCCTAAGTGTCCATGAACATTACATATTACATAAAAAAAACCGAAACCATACCTTGGTCGATTCCCAAATGCACCTAACACCAAAACGAAGCCACCAAGCTTGATCCAAGGCCTTAACCAACTCCAACAAACACCAAAGCTCAAACTAACAACACATATATATACCAACATCAAAACTTAAGATACATAAAACAACTAAATACAAGGATTTAGTAAAACCTTACCTTATCCAACGTAAGTAGCGGTAAAATCCAACAATTACCCGCTATTAAAGATAACCTAAACAAGCAAAACCACAAAACTTGCTCGAAAACCAAACCTAAAACGCGCAGATACTTAGGGCACAAAACTGGGGAGTGAGATGTAATTTCTTACCAGGTTTGCTTAGATAAAAACGTAGAGCTCGTCAAGAGCTTCACGTGGCCTCAAACGGCTCGTCAATCGGAGCTCCGGATCAAAAGTTATGGCTTCCGAAAGTGGAGGATGAATAGTGCTCCCATGGCTTCTCTTCTCTCTTCTCCCATAACCGAACTCTCTCTCTCTCTTTAATGAAAATGAGCTGAAAGCTCATTAAAGGAGACTTATATAAGTTGGGCTTGGGCCCAACTTGGGCCCGGTCTAACCCGTTAGCGTTTTTAGCCCGTTCGGCCTAACTTTGGGCCAAACCTTTAACACTAACGCCCAGTTTTCCATTCCTAATATTTTTCTAAGGTTTTCGACTATTTTTCACTTTTTCTCGCACAGTACCGGGCAGACTTGAACCGATTCAACCGGTTTAACTGCCGGTTCGTAGTTTTTTACAGTTTTTCGCAGAAAACACATTTTCTGACTCAGAAAGACCTACTGAGTCCAAAAATCATATTTAAATCCCCAAATTCTCATTCTAACTTTTTAGAACTTACTTTGGGCATTTAAATTATTTTATTCGTGAAAAACTCGGTTCTTATTGCAGGCACTATATCCCAAATAACAATACCTTCAGTGAGATGGTGGAAGGTTGAGGATTCCCTTCTAGAAGGTTCATGATTTCCTTCTTGTTGTTTCTCCTAGAGATGCACGACAGAGAGATTATGTCCGAGTTAGCTACCGAATGTGTCAGGTCTAGCAGTTGAACTGACACGTGAGCTCATGGCTAGTAGGACAAGCATGCATCATGTGCATTTGTTTACTATTGTTTGAGTGTCCATATTTGTTTGGGTTTGCCTAACTATATATTTCTGTTTAATTACTAATTGAAATACTTATCGTACATATTCTCTACTTGTGTTTTCCTTGTACTACTTATTATTTGTGTATGATTTCATTGTTGAGACATGAGACTTGAGATTAATGATGATTATGACTATGGGAATGAATGAAATCAGTGGTAGTTTAGAAAATGTTAAGCATAGCAAATTAACTCTATATTGATTAATGTTTTTGATTAAAATTATTGTACTAAATGATGGACCGAACAATCGTGGTATTGAGATTTGGATAGTAATATCACTACAAAAAAAGTGGATTAAAATGGTGGCAGTCACACAAAACTGCTATTTCTTTTTTGCCAATTTCAGCGTTTTTAGTCTCTGCCAGAATTTTCATATTTTTGTGGCGGTTTTAGTTGATTATGGCAGTTTAAAACCACCCCTATCATTTTTCGTTTCTCTTTTAATTCAGATTATTAGTGTTGCTGCATATATGAGAAATTTGTGGGCAATGTAAATGACGAACCCTAATCCTTTTCCACCGTTCATCTCACACCATTGTCCTTCACCTTGCGTCACTGCCAATTATCGCCTCGCTATCATTCATCCCCTCATTGCTGCTCTTCTCCTCGCCACTGCAAGAAATGCTATTGTTGCTGCCTTCATCGAGCTTCTACGATCTGTTTCTCAATCTGGCTTCAATTTGAATATCTAGCTTCAATCTGGCTTAATTCATCGCCATCGTTCATTCCCTGCCACTGCTCATCCCCTCGCGACACCTATCAACATCGTGCCGCTGCCTTCAATGAGCTTCTACAATCTTGTTCTGGCTTCGATCAGAAGGTTAGTCATCGCCTATCATCTCCTTGCTGCTTTGTTTATCACCTCGTCGCCGCAAGCAACATTGTTGCTGCCTTTAGCAAGCTTCTGCGATTTGGTTTCTGTCACTTGCGCAATTACGTCCTCGCTCTCGATCACTATCGAGAACTTCCTCGAGCACCGCCTCCAGACTCTCGTCTTCAAGTTCGGCATGGCCAAGTCAATCCACCACGCCATGGTCCTCATTCGCCAGCGCCGCACATTAGGTCTTTCTTTCTTTTTTTCACTTTTTTCAGAAATTTAGGGTTTTTAAATTTCTAATTTTCTATCAATGGTTGTTTGTTTTTGCTCATTGTCGAATTAAGAATCTAATTTCCTTGGTTTCTAGGATTTTGATAAAGTATTATTAAATTTTGTGATTATAGAAGATCTGTTCAATTTAACATTAGGCAAATAAAGTATTATTCTTTCTGAGTGTTTTTGTTTGCTGAAGTAGGAGATCTTATGTTATGTTTTGATCTTTGATTTGGTAATTCAAAGTTGAAACACTTGCCTAATTTTCTTTCTATATGCATGTGCTAATATAATTGCAATAATATAATTGGATCTTATGGAAAATCAATTCTACTTAGCTTTTGGTGCACTTTGTCATGTCAACTTCTGTTCCTCACTCCAATCCTTCTTGTGTCTTGATTATTGCTTCTAAAATGCTTATTTTGATTTTGAATATTTTTGCGTATGAGTTTGCTTCCTATTCATTTAGCATGTACATACACTTCATACTAGAAATGCCTGATTACCTAGAGTTTGATTTTGGTTTGTTGATTCAAAATCTAGTATTCATGATTATTGAGGGACATAATCGTAGAGATCCATAAGATGATAATGTCATTGAGGGACACAATAGATCTTTCTCTATGTAACAGCTCTGCTTCCTTACGTTAGGTATGAAAATTTATTATTGTTATCATCATAATGGATTTGTGTTTTCTACTGTGAATCATGTGTTTGTGTGACATTGCAGATTGTATTGAAAACCTTAGAAGATCTACAAAAGATTGTATGATCCAATGAAAACCAGGTGAATGGAAAGATTTACAATCATATGAAGAGCTTAGACAATAGCTTCCTAATCACAACTTTTGAACCGAATGTGACTGTGATGTTATTGCACACCTGGTTAGTTAGTCATCTTTATTTATTATTGTTAAATAATCAATGATTAAACTAGACTTTCTTGTTCTTATGGACTTGTTTGTTTTTCCTTGTTAAAATATTCTCAAGGTATAATTGTTACAACCGTATTTTTATACAATATGCTATTAACCTTTATGTATTCTTCTTCGCATATATATGGGTTCAGTAATGCTCCAATCGGTTAAGGAAAATGGAAATGGAATGAAACAAGGTTGTTATTTGTGGCTAGTGATGCTGATGCTTAGGAGATCGAAAGAAATGGACAATGGGGGGTGGACGTGAAGTGTTGGTGCACGAAATTGTGATCTCAGGCAACGGCGTCAAAAACTATGCACGCACGTCTTAATAAATTATTTTTTCATTCACAACTTCGATACAACTAACCAGCAAGTGCACTGGGTCGTCCAAGTAATAAACCTTACGTGAGTAAGGGTCGATCCCACGGAGATTGTTGGTATGAAGCAAGCTATGGTCACCTTGTAAATCTCAGTCAGGCAGATATAAAATAGTTATGGAGTTGTCGAAAATAAATATTAAAATAAGGATATGAATACTTATGTAAATCATTGGTGAGAATTTTAGATAAACGCATAGAGATGCTTTCGTTCCTCTGAACCTCTGCTTTCCTGCTGTCTTCATCCAATCAGTCTTACTCCTTTCTATGGCTGGCTTTATGTAAGGACATCACCATTGTCAATGGCTACTTTTGATCCTCTCTGGAAAATGGTCTGATGCGCTGTCACTGCATGGCTAATAGTCTGGAGGCATCACCGTAGTCAATGGCTGCATCCCATCCTCTTGTGAAAATGGTCTAAATGCTCTGTCACAGCACGGCTAATCATATGAGGTTCTCGATCATACTGGAATAGGATTCACCCTCCTTTTATGTCTGTCACTACGCCCAGCACTCGCGAGTTTGAAGTTCGTCACAGTCATTCAATCCCAGAGTCCTACTCGGAATACCACAGACAAGGTTTAGACTTTCCGGACTCTCATGAATGCCACCATCAATCTAGCTTATACCACGAAGATTCTAATTAAGAGATCCAAGAGATAATCATTCAATCGAAGGTAGAACGGAAGTGGTTGTCAGGTATGCGTTCATAGGGAATGATGATGATTGTCACGTTCATCACATTCAGGTTGAAGTACGAATGAATATCTTAGAAGCGGAATAAGTTGAATTGGATAGAAAAACAGTAGTACTTTGCATTAATCTTTGAGGAACAGCAGAGCTCCACACCTTAATCTATGGAGTGTAGAAACTCTACCGTTTGAAAATACATAAGTGAAAGGTCCAGGCATGGCCGAGAGGCCAGCCTCCATGATCTAAGAACCAGGCGTCCAAAGATGATCCAAAGATTCCTAATACAATAGTAAAAAGTCCTATTTATACTGAACTAGTTACTAGGGTTTACAGAAGTAAGTAATTGATGCATAAATCTACTTCCGGGGCCCACTTGGTGTGTGCTTGAATGTTACACGTGTAGAGGTCATTTTTGGAGTTGAACGCCAGTTTGTAACGTATTTCTGGCGTTCAACTCTGGCTTGTGACGTGTTTCTGGCGTTTAACTCCAGACAACAGCGTAGAACTGGCGTTCAATGCCCTTTTACATCGTCTAAACTCGGCCAAAGTATGAACTATTATATATTGCTGGAAAGCCCTGGATGTCTACTTTCCAACGCAGTTAAAAGCGCGCCATTTTAAGGTTTAGCCGCTTAGGCCAGGATTTTATTCCTTTAGGCCCTCCTATCCACTGATGCTCAAAGCCTTGGATCCTTTTTATTTACCCTTGCCTTTTTGGTTTTAAGGGTTATTGGCTTTTTGCTCTTGCCTCTTGGTTTTAAGAGCTTTTGGCTTTTTCTTGCTTGCTTTTTCTTTTTCTTTCTATTTTTTTTGCTTTTTTTTTTCTGCAAGCTTTGTTCCTTGCTGCTTTTTCTTGCTTCAAGAATCATTTTTATGATTTTTCAGATTATCAAATAATATGTCTCCTTGTCATCATTCTTTCAAGAGCCAACATATTTAACATTCTTAAACAACAACTTCAAAAGACATATGCACTGTTCAAGCATTCATTCAGAAAAAAGAAGCATTGTCACTACATCAATATAATTAAACTAAGTTCAAGGATAAATTCGAAACTCATATACTTCTTGTTCTTTTGAATTAAAACATTTTTCATTTAAGAGAGGTGATGGATTCATAGGACATTCATAACTTTAAGACATAGTTACTAACTACTAATGATCATGTAATAAGACAAACATAGATAAGCACTTAACATAGAGAAAATGAGAAACAGAAAATGTAAGAATCCTCTTGAGCTCCATGAATGGGCTCTCTTGCTTGCTCCATCCTTTTCTTAGTGATGGGCTTCTCTTCCTCAATAGAAATGTCTTCTTCTATGAAAGCTCCAGCTGAGTAACATAGATGGTAAATAAGATGAGGAAAAGCTAGCCTTGCCCAAGGAGAGGGCTTTTCGGCTATTTTGTAGAGTTCAAGGGAGATGACTTCATGAACTTCTACTTCCTCTCCAATCATGATGCTATGGATCATGATGGCCCGATCCACAGTAACTTCAGATCGGTTTCTAGTGGGGATGATGGAGCGTTGGATGAACTCTAACCATCCTCTAGCTACAGGCTTGAGGTCCAGTCTTCTTAGTTGAACCGGCTTGCCTTTGGAGTCAATTTTCTATTGAGCTCCTTCCACACATATGTCCATGAGGACTTGGTCCAACCTTTGATTAAAGTTGACCCTTCTAGTGTAGGGGCGTGCATCTCCTTGCATCATGGGCAAGTTAAACGCCAACCTCACATTTTCTGGACTAAAATCTAAGTATTTTCCCCGAACCATTGTAATATAATTCTTTGGATTCGGTTCTTACTTTGATCATGGTTCTTAGTGATCCATGCATTGGCATAGAACTCTTGAACCATTAGGATGCCGACTTGTTGGATGGGGTTTGTTAGAGCTTCCCAACCTCTTCTTTGGATTTCATGTCGGATCTCCGGATACTCATTTCTCTTGAGTTTAAAAGGGACCTCAGGGATCACCTTCTTCTTGGCCACAACATCATAGAAGTGGTCTTGATGAGCTTTGGAGATGAATCTTTCCATCTCCCATGAATCGGAGGTGGAAGCTTTTATCTTCCCTTTCCCTTTTCTAGAGGATTCTCCGGTCTTGGGTGCCATCAATGGTAATGGAAAAACAAAAAGCTTATGCTTTTACCACACCAAACTTAGAATATTGCTCGCCCTCGAGCAAGAAAAGAAAGAATAGATGAAGAAGAAGAAGAAATGGAGGAGAGGGAGAAGGGTTTGGCCATAAGGGTGGGTTTTGGGTGGGAAATTGATTTTGAATTTTGAAGGTAGGTGGAGTTTATGAGGTAGGTTTATGGGGAAGAGTGGATGGATGTGAGTGGTGAAGTGGTGATAGGGAAGAGAGATTGAGGTGATTGGTGAAGAGTTTTGGGGAAGAGTGTTTATGGGATTGTGTGAAAGAGGGGTGAGAAGAAGTGAGTGGAGGTGGGTGGGGATCCTGTGGGGTCCACAGATCCTGAGGTGATCCTGTGGGGTCCACAGATCCTGAGGTGTTCAAGGATTTACAACCTTGCACCAAATTAGGCATGCAATATACCCTTGCACACAACTCTGGGCGTTCAGCGCCAGATTGGTGCTTGTTTTGGGCGTTGAACGCCCATTTGTTGCCCATTTCTGGCGTTGAACGCCAGAACCATGCTTGTTCTGGGCGTTCAGTGCCAGCTCTTCTCCAGGGTGCAATTCTGGCGTTCAAACGCCCAGATGCTGCCCATTTTGGGCGTTCAGCGCCAGAACCATGCTCTGTTCTGGCGTTGAACGCCATCCAGATGCTTCTTACTGGCGTTTAAACGCCAGTAAGGTCTTCCTCCAGGGTGTGATTTTTTCTCTGCTGTTTTTGATTCCATTTTCAATTTTTATATTTATTTTGTGACTCCACATGATCATGAACCTATGAAGACATGTAACCAATAAAAATATAATTAAATAAAAATTGGGTTGCCTCCCAACAAGCACTTTTTTAATGTCAATAGCTTGACAGTGGGCTCTCATGGAGCCTCACAGATGTTCAGAGCATTGTTGAGACTTCCCAACACCAAACTTAGAGTTTGGATATGGGAGTTCAACACCAAACTTAGAGTTTGGTTGTGGCCTCCCAACACCAAACTTAGAGTTTGACTATGGGGGCTCTAGTTGACTCTATTTTGAGAGAAGCTTTTTGTGCCTCTTTTCCATGTTTACAGAAGGATAACCTTGAGTTGTAAACACAAGGGAGTCCTCATTCAATTGAAGGACTAGTTCACCTCTGTCAACATAAATCACAGCTCTTGCTGTGGCTAGGAAGGGTCTTCCAAGGATGATGGATTCATCCTCATCCTTCCCAGTATCTAGGACTATGAAGTCAGCAGGGATGTAAAGGCCTTCAGCCTTTACTAACACGTCCTCTACTTGTCCATAAGCCTGTTTTCTTGAATTGTCTGCCATCTCTAATGAGATTTTAGCAGCTTGCACCCCATAGATTCCTAGTTTCTCTATTACAGAGAAGGGCATGAGGTTTATCCCTGACCCAAGGTCACATAGAGCCTTCTCAAAGGTCATGGTGCCTATGGTACAAGGTATTAAGAACTTTCCAGGATCCTGTTTCTTCTGAGGCAATGTCAGTTGATCCAGATCACTCAGTTCATTAGTGAACAAGGGAGGTTCATCTTCCCAAGTCTCAATACCAAATAATTTGGCATTCAGTTTCATGATTGCCTCAAGGTACTTGGTAACTTGCTCTTCAGTAACATCCTCATTCTCTTCAGAAGAGGAATACTCATCAGAGCTCATGAATGGCATAAGGAGGTTTAATAGAATCTCTATGGTCTCTAGATGAGCCTCAGATTCCTTTGGTTCCTCAAAGGGAAACTCCTTATTGATCACTGGACTTCCCAGGAGGTCTTCCTCACTGGGATTCACGTCTTCTCCCTCCCTTACAGGTTTGGCCATGTTGATCAATTCAATGGCCTTGCACTCTCCTTTTGGATTTTCTTCTGTATTGCTTGGGAGAGTACTAGGAGGGATTTCAGTGATCCTTTTACTCAGCTGGCCCACTTGTGCTTCCAAATTTCTAATGGAGGACCTTGTTTCATTCATGAAACTTACAGTGGCCTTAGATAGATCAGAGACTAAGTTTGCTAAATTAGATGTATTTTGTTTAGAGTTCTCTGTCTGTTGCTGAGTGGATGATGGAAAAGGTTTACTATTGTTAAACCTATTTCTTCCACCATTATTAAAGCCTTGTTGAGGCTTTTGTTGATCCTTCCATGAGAAATTTGGATGATTTCTCCATGATGGGTTATAGGTGTTTCCATAAGGTTCACCCATGTAATTCACCTCTGCTATTGTAGGGTTTTCAGGATCATAAGCTTCTTCTTCAGAAGATGCCTCTTGAGTACTGTTGGATGCAGCTTGCATTATTCAGACTCTGAGAAATCATATTGACTTGCTGAGTCAATATTTTGTTCTGAGTCAATATGGCATTCAGAGTATCAACTTCAAGAACTCCCTTCTTCATAGGCGTCCCATTATTCACAGGATTCCTTTCAGAAGTGTACATGAACTGGTTATTAGCAACCATGTCAATGAGTTCTTGAACTTCTGTAGGTGTTTTCTTTAGGTGAATAGATCCACCTGCAGAAGTATCCAATGACATTTTAGCTAATTCAGACAGACCATCATAGAATATATCCAGGATGGTCCATTCTGAAAGCATGTCAGAGGGACATTTTTTGGTCAGTCCTTTGTATCTCTCCCAAGCTTCATAGAGGGATTCACCTTCTTTCTGTCTGAAGGTTTGAACATCCACTCTAAGCTTGCTCAGCTTTTGAGGAGGAAAGAACTTGGCTAAGAAAGCCGTGACCAGCTTATCCCAAGAGTTCAGGCTATCCTTAGGTTGAGAGTCCAACCATGTTCTAGCTCTGTCTCTTACAGCAAAGGGGAAAAGCATGAGCCTGTAGACTTCAGGATCTACTCCATTAGTCTTAACAGTATCACAGATCTGCAAGAATTCAGTTAAGAACTGAAAGGGATCTTCATATGGAAGTCCATGAAACTTGCAGTTTTGCTGCATCAGAGAAACTAGCTGAGGTTTCAGCTCAAAATTGTTTGCTCCAATGGTAGGGATGGAGATGCTTCTTCCATGTAAATTAGAATTAGGTGCAGTAAAGTCACCAAACATCCTCCTTGCATTATTATTATTTTCGGCTGCCATCTCCCCTTCCTGTTCGAAAATTTCTGAAAGGTGCTTGCTGGATTGTTGTAATTTAGCTTATCTTAGTTTCCTCTTCAGAGTCCTTTCAGGTTCTGGATCTGCTTCAACAAGAATGTTCTTGTCCTTGCTCCTGCTCATATGAAAAAGGAGGGAATAGAAAAATAATAATAATAGGGATCCTTTTTACCCAAGTATAGAGGTTCCCTTATGTGAGTAGAAGAAAAGAAGAAGAGAAAATCTGAACTCAGAGAGAGAGAGGGTTCGGATTTTTGGGGAGTGAGGGAGAGATGATTTTCGAAAATAATTTTTGAAAAAGAGTTAGTGATTTTTGAAAATAGTTTTTTGAAAAAGGTTAGTAATTTTCGAAAATTAAAATAAAAAATTTAAATAATTAGTTAATTAAAAAGAATTTTTGAAAAAGAGGGAAGATATTTTCGAAAATTAGAGAGAGAGAGAGAGAGAGATAGAGTTAGTTAGGTAGTTTTGAAAAAAATAAGAAACAAACAAAAAGTTAGTTAGTTAGTTGAAACAAATTTGAAAATCAATTTTGAAAAGATAAGAAGATAAGAAGTTAGAAAAGATATTTTGAAAATCAAATTTTTGAAAAAGATATGATTTTGAAAAAGATAAGATAAGAAGATATTTTTGAAAAGATATGATTGAAATTAGTTTTAAAAAAGGTTTGGTTTTTAAAATCACAATTAATGACTTGATTCACAAGAAATCACAAGATATGATTCTAGAACTTAAAGTTTGAATCTTTCTTAACAAGTAAGTAACAAACTTGAAATTTTTGAATCAAAACATTAATTGATGATGTTATTTTCGAAAATCATGTGATAAAGATAAGAAAAAGATTTTTGAAAAATATTTTTAAAATTTTCGAAAATAACTAAGAAAAATGAAAAAGATTTGATTTTTGAAAAAGATTTTGAAAAAGATAATATTTTTAAATTGAAAATTTGATTTGACTCATAAGAAACAACTAGATTTTTAAAAAGTTTTGAAAAAGTCAACTCAAATTTTCGAATTTATGAGAAGAAAAAGGGGAAGATATTTTTTTATTTTTGAATTTTTATAATGAGAGAGAAAAACGTGAAAAAGATGCAATGCATGAAAATTTTGGATCAAAACAATGAATGCATGTAAAAATGTTATGAATGTCAAGATGAACACCAAGAACACTATGAAGATCATGATGAACATCAAGAACATATTTTTGAAAATTTTTATATGCAAAGAAAACATGCAAGACACCAAACTTAGAAATCTTTCATGTTTAGACTCTATGGATGCAAGAATGCATATGAAAAACAAGAAAAGACACAAAACAAGAAAACATCAAGATCAAACAAGAAGACTTACCAAGAACAACTTGAAGATCATGAAGAACACTATGAATGCATGATTTTTTCGAAAAATGCAAGATGAACATGCAATTGACACCAAACTTAAAAATTGACTCAAGACTCAAACAAGAAACACAAAATATTTTTTATTTTTATGATTTTATAAATTTTTTTTTTGGTTTTTTTGAAAATTATATGAAAAAGAAAAATAAGGATTCCAAAATTTTTAATATGAATTCCAGGAATCTTGTATTCTTAGTCTAAAGCTCCAATCTGAGGGTTAGGCATGACTTAATAGCCAGCCAAGCTTTAGTATGTAACTCAGACATGACACGCCTGACATTCCCTATCGAGAAGAATTAGACATGGCTTTACAACCAGCCAGGCTTCAACATGCTTCATGAAACACTAGAATTCACTCTTAAAAATTCTGAAGAAAAATATATTTTTTGAAAACATTTTTATTTAAAATCTTTTTTCGAAAACAAAGGAGAAATTTTTGAAAGAAATTTTTTTTTAAAAAAAATTTGAAAATAAAACAAAAAGAAAATTACCTAATCTGAACAACAAGATGAACCGTCAGTTGTCCAAACTCGAACAATCCCCGGCAACGGCGCCAAAAACTTGGTGCACGAAATTGTGATCTCAGGCAACGGCGTCAAAAACTCTGTACGCACGTCTTAATAAATTGTTTTTTCATTCACAACTTCGATACAACTAACCAGCAAGTGCACTGGGTCGTCCAAGTAATAAACCTTACGTGAGTAACGGTCGATCCCACGGAGATTGTTGGTATGAAGCAAGCTATGGTCACCTTGTAAATCTCAGTCAGGCGGATATAAAATAGTTATGGAGTTGTCGAAAATAAATAATAAAATAAGGATAGAAATACTTATGTAAATCATTGGTGAGAATTTCAGATAAACGCATAGAGATGCTTTCGTTCCTCTGAACCTCTGCTTTCCTGCTGTCTTCATCCAATCAGTCTTACTCCTTTCTATGGTTGGCTTTATGTAAGGACATCACCATTGTCAATGGCTACTTTTGATCCTCTCTGGAAAATGGTCCGATGCGCTGTCACTGCATGGCTAATCGTCTGGAGGCATCACCATAGTCAATGGCTGCATCCCATTCTCTTGTGAAAATGGTCTAAATGCTCTGTCACAGCACGGCTAATCATCTGAGGTTCTCGATCATACTGGAATAGGATTCACCCTCCTTTTGCGTCTGTCACTACGCCCAGCACTCGTGAGTTTGAAGTTCGTCACAGTCATTCAATCCCAGAGTCCTACTCGGAATACCACAGACAAGGTTTAGACTTTCTGGACTCTCATGAATGCCGCCATCAATCTAGCTTATACCACGAAAATTCTGATTAAGAGATCCAAGAGATAATCATTCAATCGAAGGTAGAACGGAAGTGGTTGTCAGGCACGCGTTCATAGGGAATGATGATAATTGTCACGTTCATCACATTCAGGTTGAAGTGCGAATGAATATCTTAGAAGCGGAATAAGTTGAATTGGATAGAGAAACAGTAGTACTTTGCATTAATCTTTGAGGAACAGCAGAGCTCCACACCTTAATCTATGGAGTGTAGAAACTCTACCGTTTGAAAATACATAAGTGAAAGGTCCAGGCATGGCCGAGAGGCCAGCCCCATGATCTAAGAACCAGGCGTCCAAAGATGATCCAAAGATTCCTAATACAATAGTAAAAAGTCCTATTTATACTGAACTAGTTACTAGGGTTTATAGAAGTAAGTAATTGATGCATAAATCCACTTCCGGGGCCCACTTGGTGTGTGCTTGGGCTGAGCTTGAATGTTACACGTGTAGAAGTCATTTTTGGAGTTGAACGCCAGTTTGTAATGTATTTCTGGCGTTCAACTCTGGCTTGTGACGTGTTTCTGGCGTTTAACTCCAGACAGCAGCGTAGAACTGGCGTTCAACGCCCTTTTACATCATCTAAACGCGGCCAAAGTATGGACTATTATATATTGCTGGAAAGCCCTGGATGTCTACTTTCCAACGCAATTGGAAGCGCACCATTTTGAGTTCTGTAGCTCCAGAAAATCTGCTTTGAGTGCAGGGAGGTCAAAATCCAACAGCATCAGCAGTCCTTCTTCAACCTTTTCATTACAAGACATGTTAATCATAATGCTAATGCTAATGGATAAATAGAAGAGCAATAATATATTTCGCAATTGTAATCAACATATACAATGACACTTTGGATTAATTTTATCATGAATAAAAAATGTTTGGACTAATTCTATTAAGAATCAATAATACTAGTACACTTTTTTTTAGAAGATAGGGTTTGCATTTTTGCTTATGGATAAGAGAAAATCAGAGTCATGAACATTAAACTCTTTGGGACATTGATTTGATTGCACAAAAATGGAAAGCCTTAGGTTCCAATGTTAATGTTTGAGAAAACACAATCTCAAAAAAAATATATTAGGAAAGAATACGCATTCTAGTAAGTAGCATTATTGACAATATCACTAATAAATAAGACATGTAAGGAAGGTTAATAGTAGTTGCAGGACTCAAGGAGCAGCCCTACAAAATCGAAATGATTGGCTTCAGGTTTGAAAGATTTTATTCTAGAGTAGTATGAACCTTTTTTCTCTAGTATGAGAAGCTAACAAGTTGTTCCCATTCTTATATATTGCAGATGTTAGTTAATGAAAGATATGAGCAGATCAATACCTTGGAGTCCATGCTGGTATAGTTCTACTTTCGGTTGTTAGCATAAGACAAGCCACAGCTTACGCTCTGTGTAAGGAGATTTGTCCCTTCATTCCTTCCTTTCTGTTGCAGGGAAATGTTAGGCAACAGTTAGCTCTCTCTAATGATAAGGTTCGCCAGTTGGAAGTCGAGTTAAGCAAGGCAAAACTGACTGCTGTGAATTGAACAAAGGCAATCAATCTGGCATAGATGCTATTGAAGATGTTATCTATCACATTGAAATAACAAGTTTGTTTGATAGAGGAAAAGAGTTTTTAAATTTAAAGTGGCTCTTAAAATTGTTTGATTGAATTAGGTTTTATTTTTTATTCCTTGGAGAATGCTCTTGGTAAATTTAAGAAGCACTCATTTTTTTCCCTTAGTTTTATTTGGTGAATTGAAACATGCTGAAACATGCTGGGACCTCCCATTTGCATAATATTATTTAAGGAGTTAATTTGCAAGCTAATCGTGCTTTGAAGCCTTTGTTTGAGAGACAAGTGAGTGAAGTCTAAATTTTACATGTTACAAATTATCATCTTTCAATTTCAATTTCAAAAAAAATAAAACAAAAAAAAATTAATTTCTTCTTTAATCTTAAATATCTTTTTCAAATTTTTTTCAATTTCTTTTCAAATCTTTTTCAAAACTCATCTATCTTTTAAATTTCTTCTCAAATATTTTTCAACTCATCATACTATCTTTTCAAATTCATATTTATCTTTTCAAATCTCTCATATCTTTTCAATTTTAAAATTTCATCTTTTTCATATCATATTTATCTTTTACAAATCGTATCTTCTACCATATCTTTTTCAAAAATTTTCGAACCCACCCCCTCCCTTATAAATTCACATTCGGCCTCCCCCTCTCCTCCATAACTCGAATTTGACTCTCCTTCTATTCCTCTCATTTTCTTTCTTTTGCTTGAGGACAAGCAAACCTCTAAGTTTGGTGTATTTTTCGTGATCACTAAACTAAGATTCACTAAGATCATGGCTCCTAAGGGAAAACAAACCACTTCAAGAGGCAAGAAAGAGAACACTCCAAAACCACTTTGGAATCAGGAGAGGTTCTTAACCAAAGAACATGCAGACCATTACCACAAAATAATGGGTCTAAGGTCAGTGATCCCAGAAGTTAAATTCGATCTGAAAGAAGACGAATATCCGGAGATCCAAGAGCAGATTCGAAACAGGGGCTGGGAAATTCTAGCTAACCCTGAGACAAAGGTAAGTAGAAACATGGTTCAGAAATTTTACTCAAATCTGTGGCAAACAGATAAGAAGAGAATGACTGGAACCGCCTTCTCTACCTTTCGAACTATGGTCAAAGGGAAGATTATTTACTTCCACCTGGACAAAATAAGAGAGGTCTTCAAGCTGCCTCAACTACAAGATGATCCAGAATCCTTTAATAGGAGAATGGTGAGATTAGATAAGTGCTTGGACCAAGTTCTAGAGGACATATGCATCCCTGGAACTAAGTGGATAACCAACACAAAGGGTGTCCCAAATCAACTCAAGAGAGGAGATCTCAAATTAATTGCTAGGGGCTGGCTGGACTTCATTGGGCGTTCTATACTGCCCACCAGCAACCGCTCTGAAGTCACTGTCAAAAGAGCAGTGATGATCCACTGCATTATGCTGGGAAATCAAGTGGAGATTCATCATCTGATCTCTTGTCAGCTTTACACAATTGCAAACAAGAACTCCACTGACGCCAAATTGGATTACTCAAGCCTAATCTCTCTGCTATGTAAATATGCTGGGGTAAAGATGGGAGTGGATGAGTATATCTCAGTCGAGCACCCAATCACCAAAAATTCAATGGAAGGACAACAAGTGCAAGATAACTCCATCAAAAGGAGGGCACAGAAGTTCCTTCCAGAAATCTCTCAGATTGACTACTAGACCCGCCTAAAAGCATCTGTCACCAAGCTGCAAGAAGCTATGGATCAGCTGAAAGAAGAACAGAAAATTCAAAATAGTATGCTCTGCAAACTGCTGAAGGAACAAGAGAAGTAAGGGCGTGAGCTACAGGAGTTGAAGCGCCAGAAGCTGTCTCTTGAAGGGCCAGACACCCCACAGATTGAAGGAGCATCCATCTCCCAAAATAAAGGTTGTTGAGTCCTAATCTTAACTCTGTGATAACTTTTGTTATTAGAGATCTATTTTAAGAGTCATTTATTTTTATATTTTTAATTTTCTGTCTTCTATTATTATTGGTCTGCTTTTATGTTTATTTTAAGTCTTATTTTTATTTCATGATTAATAAAATTTAGACTCTATGTCTTAAAGCTATGAATGTCCTATGAATCCATCACCTTTCTTAAATGAAAAATGTTTTTAATTACAAAAGAACAAGAAGTACATGATTTCAATTATATCTTGAAAATAGTTTAATTATTTTGATGTGGTGGCAATACTTTTTCTTTTCTGAATGAATGTCTAACAGTGCATATTTTTGAATCTGTTGTTTATGAATGTTAAAATTGTTGGCTCTTGAAAGAATGATAGAAAAGGAAAAATGTTATTGATAATCTAAAAAATCATAAAATTGATTCTTGAAGCAAGAAAAAACAGTAAAAAGCTTGTCAAAAAAATGGCAAAAAAAAAAGAAATAAAAGAAAAAGAAACAAAAAGAAAAAGCAAGCAGAAAAAGTCAATAGCCCTTTAATCCAAAAGGCAAGGGTAAAATAAAAAGGATCCAAGGCTTTGAGCATCAGTGGATAGGAGGGCCCACAGGAATAAATTCCTGGCTTAAGTGGCTAAACCAAGCTGTCCCTAACCATGTGCTTGTGGCGTGAAGGTGTCAAGTGAAGAGCTTGAGACTGAGTGGTTAAAGTCGTGGTCCAAAGCAAAAAGAGTGTGCTTAAGAGCTCTGGACACCTCTAATTGGGACTCTAGCAAAGCTGAGTCACAATCTGAAAAGGTTCACCCAGTTATATGTCTGTGGCATTTATGTATCCGGTGGTAATACTGGAAAACAAAATGCTTAGGGTCACGACCAAGACTCATAAAGTAGCTATTTTCAAGAATCAACATACTGAAATAGGAGAATCAATAATACTATCTGAATTCTGAGTTTCTATAGATCCCAATCATTCTGAACTTCAAAGGATAAAGTGAGATGCCAAAACTGTTCAGAAGAAAAAAGCTACAAGTCCCGCTCATCTAATTGAAGCTAATCTTCATTGATAAGTTTGGAATTTATTGTATATTCTCTTTTTTTTATCCTATTTTATTTTCAGTTGCTTGGGGACAAGCAACAATTTAAGTTTGGTATTGTGATGAGCAGATAATTTATACGCTTTTTGGCATTATTTTTAGGCAGTTTTTAGTATATTTTAGTTACTTTTTATTATATTTTTATTAGTTTTTAAATAAAAATCACAATTCTGGACTTTACTATGAGTTTGTGTATTTTTCTGTGATTTCAGGTATTTTCTGGCTAAAATTGAGGGACCTGAGCAAAAATTTGATCCAGAGGCTGAAAAAGGATGCTGTTGGATTCTGACCTCCCTGCACTCAAAGTGAATTTTCTGGAGCTACAAAAGCCCAATTGGCGTGCTCTCAATTGCGTTAGAAAGTAGACATCCTGAGCTTTCTAGAAATATATAATAGTCCATACTTGGCCCGAGTTTTGATGATGCAAACTGGCGTTTAAACGCCAACTTTCTACCATTTTCTGGCGTTAAACGCCAGAACTAGCATAAAAGCTGGAGTTAAATGCCCAAACTGGCATCAAAGCTGGCGTTTAACTCTAAGAAAAGTCTCTATATGTGAAAGCTTCAATGCTCAGCCCAAGCACACACCAAGTGGGCCCTGGAAGTGGATTTCTGCACTATCTATCTTAGCTTACTTATTTTCTGTAAACCTAGGTTACTGGTTCATTATAAAAATCACTTTTAGTGATTCATTTTGTACCGGATAACATTTTACATCAGAACTTGTATTTTCTATGGTATGAGTCTCTAAACCCCATGGTTGGGGGTGAGGAGCTCTGCTGTGTTTCGATGGATTAATGCAATTACTACTGTTTTCTATTCAGTCACACTTGTTTCTATTCTAAGATATTCACTCGCACTTCAGCATGATGAATGTGATGATCCGTGACACTCATCACCATTCTCAACCTATGAACGCGTGCCTGACAACCACTTCCATTATACCTTAGATTGAGTGTGTATCTCTTTGGTTCCTGGTTCACGAGTTTGATTGCCTCTCCTGACAACAAAGCATTCAAATCTGTGAGATCAGAGTCTTTGTGGTATAAGCTAGAATGAATTGGCAGCATTCTTGAGATCCAGAAAGTCTAAACCTTGTCTGTGGTATTTTGAGTAGGATCCGGGAAGGGATGACTGTGACGAGCTTCAAACTCATAAATGTTGGGCACAGTGACAGTGTGCTAAAGGATCAATGGATCTTATTCCAACACTAGTGAGAACCGACAGATGATTAGCCCTATGAAACCCGTAGCATGACCATTTTCACTGAGAGGACGGATGGTAGCCATTGACAACGGTGATCCACCAACATACAGCTTGCCATGGAAGGAGCCTTGCGTGCGTGAAGAAGAAGACAGTAGGAAAGCAGAGATTCAGAAGACAGAGCATCTCCAAAACCTCAACCTGTTCTCTATTACTACATAACAAGTATTATTTATTTTATGTTCTTTAATTTTCATAAACCCAACCATTTTTATTACTAATTTCCTGACTAAGAGTTACAAAATAACCATAGCTTGCTTCAAGCCAACAATCTCCGTGGGATCGACCCTTACTCACGTAAGGTATTACTTGGACGACCCAGTGCACTTGCTGGTTAGTTGTGCGGAATTCCAAAAGTGTGATTGTAATTTCGTTTACCAACGCCCAATATGGCATTTAAAGCCAGTAGTTGGCCAAATTCACCCATTCTTTAGACTTCTCAAGTGAATTTAGTATTTATTAGTTTTTTTTCTTTTTGTAATTTTTATTTACAAATAATATCTTTTAGTCTTAGGATTTATTATTTTATTTTATTTCCGTATGAAATTAGGTTAGTATAAAAGGAAAAAGATACTCCTCTAAAAGGGGTTCGAACATTATCTTCTTTCTGCTGCACTTTTCATAACCCTAGTTTTTCTATAAGTCATGAGCAACTAAACCTCCTGGTTAAGGTTAGGAGCTCTGTTTATTTCTATGGATTAGAACTAATATTCTTCTATTTTAATTAATGTTTTGATTCAATTATAAGGATTGTTTTTGTTCTTAATCTTATGAATTTGGGTGAAACGAGAGTATGACCCTTATTCTACATGAGTACTTGAGATTCTTGAGAGAGTTATCTCGCTTGAACTACAGCTTGGAAACAAATTCCTCCTAAATTGCTAATTACATAAACTAATTGGGATATGTGACATATAATCCTATTAGCTTTGGGTAATTAGGGTTTTTGAACTTAACCCTCTAATCGGAATTAAGTGACCACGAGAGTGGCGGTTAATGAAGGATAGAGGAGGCTAAATCACTAAGAGATTATGGTTTAGACATTTATAGTTTGTCATAGAATGAATCTGCATTGTTAAAATAGTTGGTAAGAACATTTAATCCGAAAAGATAAACATCTCTGAAGCCTTAACTATTTTCTCATACTGTTTTCACACCAAACCCTTATTTGCTTTCTTTACTTGCTTCTTATTTATTGCATCGTGTGAATTGTGTAACACCCTAATATTCAAATCCTTATGCTCGAGTCATAAGTTAATGATAATAAGGTGGTAAGACTCTCAAAGGGGATTTTTAGGAGTATTAATCGAGAAGTCTGAAAAGAGTAAAAATAAAATCGCGAAGTTGTATCACCCACGTATTGACAACTAAAAGATAAAGCGTGAAGTCAAAAGCGATATACAGATGAATGCATCAAGGGGAATAAGAGAAGGACATTATATAGATATATAACATAAGTAGATAGCCACTAGGGTACAGTATAACAGTAGTTGACAACAGTATCTCCTAATCTCTCCCAAAAGAAACATAAAAAGCCTATATAGGCAAGTTCAAAAGAGTTCAATACATAATATAAGCTTTTCAAACTAAAGGTGGAGAGATTCTAAGAAAAATATAAAGTAGAGAATATAAAGATCTTCACCATCTCTAAGATGAAACACAGCTCACTTCTGAGCACCTAAACCTGTATCTGAAAAACAAGAGATATATACGAAATGAGAACCCCCGACCCATGGGTTCCTAGTACGGTAAAAGTGCCAAATAAATACAATGCATTGTAATAAAAACTCACTAAACATCATAAATTTCCTTTCACCAAATATTCATCCTATATTCTCGCTAATCCATGAATAGGCAGCTGTCATAAGGGAATGCTAAATCTGATTCATGTTCCTTATGCTTCCCAATTTTCTAACCCTTCGACAATTCACAATTAGAATTATAAACAAAACTATCCCCATCTATTCGGTCTCAGCATATCTATATCATTACCTCATATCCTTACCTGGATCAAGTGAAATCACTTCACTACGTCTACCCAGGGAGCTCAATTACCTCATTTAATAATCATCATCATTATTCAATTACATCATCAACTCATCTCATCAAGAACAACCCTCAGCGTCAACCGACACCAGCATGAGGGACCTCTCAGTTGTACAAACACAAGCAGTACAAGCAAGTAAAACACAATAAGGTACAAGTAGAACAAGTAGCACATAATCAGGTAACATAGCATATATGATATAGCAATCCAAAGCAAGTAGGCAAACCCAAACAATTCAAACATATGCAAATGATGTATGCCTGCCCTATGCCTGATGATATCATCTGTCGGTTATCAAGCCAACCCGACGTGTTCGGTAGCTAACCCGGGAACGGTCTCTCTGTTGCGCATTAATATCATTAGAGGGAATACGTGTCCTGTCACCATTAGAGGGTATATGTGCCCTGTCACCATTAGAGGGTATCGGTGCCCTGTCACCTTTACAACCAGAGAGAAAACACAAGCATACTCACATTCAAACATTTTCCATCATTATTCATTTACCACATTCATTCGTAATCACTCTTCATTATTACCAAGTCTCAAACAATGACCCAGAGCAAGTGGGATGAACCACGACGCTTGCTACTACCCAGGTATCACAAATACATTCATTCAAAACTCCATAATTAAACTCATTTATCATAATTCTCCTTCCCCATCTCATACCCGAAGCAAGTGGACAACGCCACTGCCTACTACCCGGGGTCACACGTCACATTCATTTTCAAACCATCATTTCTGCACTTCCGCAATCACAATTCATTACTCCAAGTCTTTCTTCATCAATAAGTTATCACATTTCCTATCTTCTTCTCAATACTAGGCATACTATAAAATTTAGGACTTAAAGGATAAAAATAAAGGCTTAGAAGTCTGAAATTCGGCTTAAAAAACTCAAAAATCAATCTTTGTTGAAAACGAGGTCACGCGTGAGCGTCGCCCACGCGCACGCGTGGGAAGCGTAGAAAAGCAGATGATGCGTAAGCGTCGCCCATGCGCACGCGTGGGAAGTAGAGAGGTAGGGTGATGCGTGCGCGTCAGCCACGCATATGCGTGGATGCGTTTTGTACTCCTTGCACAAAATCGGCACACTACCATCATAACTCTCTGGAATTTGTACCACGCACCTGCATCAATACAGTGACGCGTATGCATCGGCCAAGCGCACGTGTGAGAGAGTAAAAATCGTGAGTGACGCGTGCGTGTCGGAGTACATTTTACCAAAAATTTTACTAAGTTTAAAAAGCTACAAGATTACATTTTTAAACACCAAACTTCCGACGGGCATAACTTTTTCGTTTCAAATCATTTTCGACCCGTTATTCGAACGGCATAAACATCTCGGATCCAATTTTATTTCTAAAGAAGTTTGATACAAATTAGGGATCCGGGGACCAAATTATGCTCCGTCAAAGTAGACCAAAATCACAACTTTCATAAAAACAAACAAAAACTAATTTTTAACACAAACCAATTTCAAACCTTTTCAAAACCAACCAAAACTTACAAAAAATCAACCTCAAGCCTCCTCAACTCATATTTTCAACATTCTCATTAAATTCACAATCCACCAATCCACCATTTTGACTAATCTCAATCAAATAACTCAACTTCAAACAAAATACCATATCATATATCTCATTCCACATTCCTCCCATTTATTCACACACTCAATATTCAATATCCATTCAATCTCATATGACATCACACAATACACATATCACTTACCTTCCTTACCTCTTCGCGGCCTCCGGCCCAAGATTCACGGCCTCCGGCCAAAATTCACAATTTAAATGCATATTTCACAAACCAATATTCATTATCCAATTAATCAAATCCTCAACACACCAAACATGCAAATTCACACAATTCTCAATCCAATCATTAATTTACATTACATAACAACTATCCATATTAGCACCAACCATTTACAAAATCCAAACTTATTCATAGGGGCATCTAGCCTAGGAATTATCATCACACCACCCGGTACTTAAATGAAACTTAAACCGTACCTCTTGGAGCCAAACTGATGAGCGGATAATTTATACGCTTTTTGGCATTGTTTTTACATAGTTTTCAGTATGATTTAGTTAGTTTTTAATATATTTTTATTAGTTTTTAAATAAAAATCACATTTCCGGACTTTACTATGAGTTTTTTTGTTTTTCTATGATTTCAGGTATTTTCTGGCTGAAATTGAGGGACTTGAGCAAAAATCAGATTCAGAGGCTGAAGAAGGACTGCAGATGCTGTTGGATTCTGACCTCCCTACACTCAAAGTGGATTTTCTGGAGCTAAAGAACTCCAAATCGTGCGCTCTTAATTGCGTTGGAAAGTAGACATCCAGGACTTTCCAGCAATATATAATAGTCCATAATTTGCCCGAGTTTAGACGACGCAAACTGGCGTTCAACGCCAGCTTCCTGCCCTATTCTGGAGTTAAACACCAGAAACAGGTTGCAAAGCGGAGTTAAACGCCAGAAACAGGTTACAAACTGACGTTCAACTCCAAGAGAAGCCTCTACACGTGTAAAGCTCAATGCTCAGCCCAAGCACACACCAAGTGGGCCCCAGAAGTGGATTTCTGCATCATTTACTCATTTATGTAAACCCTAGTAACTAGTTTAGTATAAATAGGACTTTTTACTATTGTATTTGAATCTTTGGATTATCTTTTGATCCTTTGATCACATTTTGGGGGCTGGCCATTCGGCCATGAAGGATAGTAAATCCTATTCCAGTATGATCGAGAACCGACAGATGATTAGCCATGCAGTGACAGCGCATTGGACCATTTTCCCAGAGAGGATGGGATGTAGCCATTGACAACAGTGATGCCCTACATACAGCTTGCCAAGGAAGGGAGTAAGAATGATTGGATGAAGACAGCAGGAAAGCAGAGGTTCAAGAGGAACAAAAGCATCTCTATACGCTTATCTGAAATTCTCACCAAGGAATTACATAAGTATCTCTATCCTAGTTTATATTTTAATTATATTTTTATTGTCAATTCACCATAACCATTTAAATCCACCTGACTGAGATTTACAAGGTGACCATAGCTTGCTTCAGGCCGACAATCTCCGTGGGATCGACCCTTACTCACGTAAGGTTTATTACTTGGACGACCCAGTGCACTTGCTGGTTAGTTGTGCAAAGTTGTGACAAAGTGTGATTCACGTCTGAGAGCACCAAGTCTTTGGTGCCATTGTTGATGATCGCAATTTCGTGCACCAAGTTTTTGGCGCCGTTGTTGGGGATTGTTCGAGTTTGGACAACTGACGGTTCATCTTGTTGCTCAGATTAGGTAATTTTATTTTAATTTTAAGCTTTTTATTTCTTATTTTCGAAAAAAAAAATTTAAATTATGTTCTTCAGAATTTTTAAGAATGAATTCTAGAGTTTCATGAAGCATGTTGAAGCCTGGCTGGCTATAAAGCCATGTCTAATTCATTTGGACTGGGGCTTCCACTTATCAGCATAAGAATGAAGTTGGATGAAGCATCAGCTTTTGTATGTCTGATTTGTATCTACTAAAGCTTGGCTGGCCATTGGCCATGTCTAGTGTTTTGGACCGTAGCTTTCACTGAAAGCTTGGCTGGCTAGTAAGCCATGTCTAATTCCTGGATTGGAGCTTTAGACTAACTTTGCAAGATTCCGAAATCCTTATTTTCCTTTTCAAAATAATTTTCAAAAAATCCAAAAAAATTTATAAAATCATAAAAAAACCAAAAATTTGATGTTTCTTGTTTGAGTCTTGTGTTAAATTTTAAGTTTGGTGCCAATTGCATGTTTTTAACATTCGTGCATTTTTCGAAAACTCATGCATATGTTCTTCATGATCTTCAAGTTGTTCTTGATGAATTGCTTTGTTTGATCTTTGCATTTTTATGTCTTGTGTCTTTTCTTGTTTTCCATATGCATTTTTAATTTGTTAGTGTCTAATTTTGAAAATTTCTAAGTTTGGTGTCTTGCATGTTCTTCTTTTCTTCAAAATTTTCAAAAATAAGTTCTTGGTGTTCATCTTGACATTCAAAGTGTTCTTGGTGTTCATCTTGACATTCAAAGTGTTCTTGCATGCATTAGTTGTTTTGATTCATAATTTTTATGTTTTGTTTCAATTTTTGTGTTTTTCTCTCTCATCATTAAAAATTCAAAAATAAAAAAATATCTTTCCCTTTTTCTCTCATAAATTTTTGAAAATTTGAGTTGACTTTTTTCAAAAATTTTTAAAATCTAGTTGTTTCTTATGAGTCAAATCAAATTTTCAATTTAAAAATCCTATCTTTTTCAAATCTTTTTCATTTTTCTTGTATGATTTTTGAAAATTTCAAATTGATTTTCAAAAATCTTTTTCTTATTTTATTTCATAATTTCAAAACCTTTACTAACAATTAATGTGATTGATTCAAAAATTTCAAGTTGTTACTTGCCTATTAAGAAAGATTCAATCTTTAAATTTTAAAATCATATCTTTTTGTTTCTTGTTAGTCAAGTAATCAACTTTAATTTTCAAAATCAAATCTTTCTCAAAATAAGTTTCAATCACATCTTTTTCAAAATCAATTTCAAAATCTCTTCCAACCTCTTATTTTTTCAAAATTGATTTTCAAATCTTTTTCAATTAATCTTATCTTTTTTTGTTTGATTTTAAAAGTTTACTATTTCAATCATATCTTTTTCAAAACTACCTAACTAATCCTCTCTCTCTAATTTTCGAAAATCACCTTCCCCTTTTCAAAATTCCTTTTTAATTAACTATTTGTTTTAAATTTTAATTTGATTTAATTTTATTTTCCTTTCTTAATTTTTGAATTTTAACTTTAATTTCAAATTAAAAACAAAAATACTTTTATCTTAATTTATTTAATTTTCGAAATTCTCTCCCCCCCTCATCTCTTTCTAATTATTTTATTTATTTACTAACACTTCTCTTCATCTAAAAATTCGAACCCTCTCTTCCTCCTGGTGTTCGAATTTCTCTTCTTCTATTCTTTTCTTCTTCTACTCACATAAAGGAATCTCTATACTGTGACATAGAGGATTCCATATTTTCTTTTCTATTTTCTTCTTTTTCATATGAGTAGGAACAAGGATAAGAACATTCTTGTTGAAGCTAATCCTGAACCTGAAAGGACTCTGAAGAGGAAGCTAAAGCACAACTCTTTGGAGAAAATCTGACAGAAATTTTCGAAAAAGAAGGAGACATGGCCGAAAATAATAACAACGCAAGGAAGATGCTTGGTGACTTTACTGCACCAAATTCTAATTTACATGGAAGAAGCATCTCAATCCCTGCCATTGGAGCAAACAATTTTAAGCTAAACCTCAATTAGTTTCTCTGATGCAACAGAAGTGCAAGTTTCATGGACTTCCATCAGAAGATCCTTTTCAGTTCTTAACTAAATTCTTGCAAATCTGTGATACTGTTAAGACCAATGGGGTTGATCCCGAGGTCTACAGGCTTATGC
>NC_029790.2:94855122-94867457 GCF_000816755.2 Arachis ipaensis
ACTTCTAAAAGGAATCCTGTGAGTAATGGGACGCCTCAGAGGAAGGGAGTTCTTGAAATTGATACTCTGAATGCCATATTGGCTCAAAACAAAATATTGACTCAGCAAGTCAATATGATCTCTCAGAGTCTGAATGGATTGAAGGAATCATCCAACAGTACTATAGAGGCATCTTCTGAAGAAGAAGCTTATGATCCTGAGAACCCTGCAATAGCAGAGCTGAATTACATGGGTGAACCCTATGGAAACACCTATAATCCCTTATAGAGAAATCATCCAAATTTCTCATGGAAGGATCAACAAAAGCCTCAACAAGGCTTTAATAATGGTGGAAGAAATAGGTTTAGCAATAGCAAACCTTTTCCATCATCCACTCAGCAACAGATAGAGAATTCTGAGCAGAATCCATCTAGCTTAGCAAATATACTCTCTGATCTATCTAAGGCCACTTTCAGTTTCATGAATGAAACAAGGTCCTCCATTAGAAATTTGGAGGCACAAGTGGGCCAGTTGAGTAAAAGGGTCATTGAAACTCCCCCTAGTACTCTCCCAAGCAATACAGAAGAAAATCCAAAGAGAGAGTGCAAGGCCATTGATTTGACCATCATGGCCGAACCTACAAGGGAGGAGAAGGACGTGAATCCTAGTGAGGAAGACCTCCTGGGACGTTCAGTGACCAATAAGGAGTTTTCCTTTAAGGAACCAAAGGAATCTGAGGCTCATCTAGAGACCATAGATATTCCATTGAACCTCCTTCTGCCCTTCATGAGCTCTGATGAGTATTCTTCTTCTGAAGAGAATGAAGAAGTTACTGAAGAGCAAGTTACTAAGTACCTTGGTGCAATCATGAAGTTGAATGCTAAATTATTTGGTAATGAGACTTGGGAAGATGAACCTCCCTTGCTCACCAATGAACTGAATGCATTGGATAGGCAGAAATTACCTCAGAAGAAACAGGATCCTGGTAAATTCTTAATACCCTGTAACATAGGCACCATGACCTTTGAGAATGCTCTGTATGACCTGGGGTCAGGAATAAACTTAATGCCACTCTCTGTAATGGAGAAACTTGGGATCTTTGAGGTGCAAGCTGCCAAAATCTCATTAGAGATGGCAGAAAACTCAAGAAAACAGGCTTATGGACAAGTAGAGGACGTGTTAGTAAAGGTTAAAGGCCTTTACATCCCTGCTGATTTCATAATCCTAGACACTGGGAAGGATGATAATGAATCCATCATCCTTGGAAGACCCTTCCTAGCCATAGCAAGAGTTGTGATTGATGTGGACAGAGGAGAGTTGGTCCTTCAACTGAATGAGGACAACCTTGTGTTTAAAACTCAAGGATCTCCTTCTGTAACCATGGAGAGGAAGCATGAAAAGCTTCTCTCACTGCAGAGTAAACCAAAGCCCCCACAGTCAAACTTTAAGTTTGGTGTTGGGAGGCCACAACCAAACTCTAAATTTGGTGTTGAACCCCCATATTCAAACTCTAAATTTGGTGTTGGGAGGTTCCAACCTTACTCTGATTATCTGTGAGGCTCCATGAGAACTCACTGTCAAGCTATTGACATTAAAGAAGCGCTTGTTGGGAGGCAACCCAATGTTATTTAATCATATCTATTTTATTTTCTTTTTGTTATTTCGTGTTTTATTAGGTTGATGATCATGTGGAGTCACAAAAACTACTGAAAAATCAAAAACAGAATGAAAAACAGCATTAAAAACAGCACACCCTGGAAGAAGAGCATTCTGGCGTTTAAACGCCAGAAATAAGCATCTATCTGGCGTTTAATGCTAGAAACAAGCACCAAGCTGGCATTTAACGCCAGAAACAAGCATCTACCTGGCGTTAAACGCCAGAAACAGGCTACATTTGGGCGTTTAACGNAGGAATGTTAAGTCCTTGACCCCTCAGGATCTGTGGACCCCACAGGATCCCCACCTACCTTCTTCTCTCCTCTTTACACCTTTCCATAACACTCCTCCAAAACCATCATACAACCCACCTACACCCACCCACTCATATTCAAACCATTCACACACCTCCATCTCCTCCATTTTCTTCTTTTTCTACTCACTTCTTTCTTCTTTTGCTCGAGGATGAGCAAACCTTTTAAGTTTGGTGTGGTAAAAGCATTGCTTTTTGTTTTTTCATAACCATTTATGGCACCTAAGGCCGGAGAAACCTCTAGAAAGAGGAAAGGGAAGACAAAAGCTTCCACCTCCGAGTCATGGAAGATGGAAAGATTCATCTCAAGGGTCCATAGCTCAGTAGTAGAGCATTTGACTGCAAAACAAGAGATCATGGACCTCAACAAGAGCATGAGAAAATCCCTCACCATGAAATCCTTGAGATGCCTCAGGGGATGCACTTCCCTCCACAAAACTATTGGGAGCAAATCAACACTTTCTTAGGAGAATTAAGCTCCAACATGGGACAACTAAGAATGGAGCACTGATAAACCACTATTTTATGGTTTATATTGTGTTTATTTATGTGGTTTTATCATGATCTTTACCTATTTATTCGTTAAATAAGCATGCATTTATAATTTCTTCCTAAAGTTATTGCATGATTGAAAACTTGCTTCCTAGAGACTTTTAATTATGTATTTTATTTCTCTTTTATTCCATTCGATGCCGTGATCTATGTGTTAAATGTTTCAGGCTTTATAGGGCATGGATGAGTTGGAGATTGGAAAGGAAGCTTGCAAAAATGGAAGGAACACAAGGAATTGAGGAGATGACCAGCGAGAAGTGACGCGGCCGCATGGATGACGCGACTGCGCGACATGGAATAGCACGAGTGATGCGGCTGCATGGATGACGCGACCGCGTGGCAAAGCAGAAAGCCGAATGACGTGGCCGCATGGATGACGCGACCGCGTGACATGCGCGATCTGCATAATCTGCAGAATCGCTGGGGGCGATTTTGGGCCCTATTTTGACCCAGTTTTCGGCCCAGAAAAGCAGACTAGAGCCAGAGAACATGCAGAAACTAACAACAACATTCATTCCGCATAGTTTTAGTTTTTTAGATCTAGTTTTCCTCTCCTTTAGGTTTTTTCTCTCTACACATTCATGGTTTTTAGGATTCGTTATTTTTCATTTTTTTTGCATTGGGATATTGAGAAGAGTTATTGCCTCATCAAGACTTCGACATTCTAGTTCGTTCTCTTTACTTGTCTATTACCCTTCCATGTTCCTTAATTTACTTAATTTTACTGTTGGATTATTTTAGCATTTATTAAATACAAGAATTACTTTTATTTTTAATCAATTTTTTTATCATTATTTATCATGTTTTTCTTTAATTCCCTTTCTTATATTATGAATTTTACAATTACAATGAGCGAGTAGTTCCCTAGGTTGATGGGGAGTTGAGTGAAAGGAACACTTGAGTTGGAATGCTCAAGAGAAAGATTGTAATTGAGTTTATTGTTGGATTGCTCTTTCGTCACTAACACCAATCCTCCCAAGAGTGGTTTGGAACTTGTGGATAGAACAACGTTCCAACTTGTTTAACTTTCCCTTACTTAGTAAGGGACAACTAAACTTAATAACCCTCAATTGTTAATTAATCTTGAGAGTACTGCAACAAGAATAGGGCTTCCAGCTAATCAACTCCCAGTCAAGGCTTTTATTTAAATTCATATAAATTCTCTAATTTAATTTTCTTTCATTCAACTCAAACCTTTTTGAAAACATCTGATTAATAAAATAGCACACTTTTCTGCAACTCGTTGGGAGATGACCTGAGATTCATACTCCCAGTATTTTCATTTTAATTTCTGTGACACCCTTCCAAATTGATAAGCGAATTTCTGGTTGGTTGAGGACTATACTTGCAACGCATATTTTATAAACTTTCTTAACTCGCCAATTTCCGCTCGCATCAAGCACCAAGAGCACTCCATCATCCTCCATGAGATTAGAGAAGATCAAAGAGCTATGAGGGAGGAGCAACAAAGGCAAGGAAGAGACATAGAGGAGCTCAAGAGCACCATTGGTTCTTCAAGAAGAGGAAGACGCCACCCTCACTAAGGTGGACCCGTTCCTTAATCTCCTTGTTCTTATTTTCCTATTTTTCGTTTACTATGCTTTATGTTTATGTTTGTGTCTTATTGCATGATCATTAGTATTTAAGTGTCTATGCCTTAAAGTTATGAATGTCCTATGAATCCATCACCTCTCTTAAATGAAAAATATTTTAATTACAAAAGAACAAGAAGTACATGATTTCGAATTCATCCTTGAAACTAGTTTAATTATTTTGATGTGGTGACAATACTTTTTGTTTTCTAAATGAATGCTTGAACAGTGCATATGTCTTTTGAATTTGTTGTTTATAAATGTTAAATATGTTGGCTCTTGAAAGAATAAGGAAAAAGGAGAAATGTTATTTGATGATCTGAAAAATCATAAAATTGATTCTTGAAGCAAGAAAAAGCAGTGAATACAAAGGCTTGTGAAACAAAAAAGAAAAAAAATGGCGAAAAAAAAAGAAAGAAAAAGAAAAAGCAAGTAGAAAAAGCCAAAAGATCTTTAAACCAAAAGGCAAGAGCAAAAAGCCAATAGCCCTTAAAACCAAAAGGCAAGGGTAATAAAAAAGATCCAAGGCTTTGAGCATCAGTGGATAGGAGGGCCTAAAGGAACAAAATCCTGGCCTAAGCGGCTAAACCAAGCTGTCCCTAACCATGTGCTTGTGGCGTGAAGGTGTCAAGTGAAAACTTGAGATTAAGCGGTTAAAGTCGAGGTCCAAAGCAAAAGAAGAGTGTGCTTAAGAACCCTGGACACCTCTAATTGGGGACTTTAGCAAAGCTGAGTCACAATTTGAAAAGGTTCACCTAGTTATGTGTCTGTGGCATTTATGTATCCGGTGGTAATACTGTAAAACAAAGTGCTTAGGGCCACAGCCAAGACTCATAAAGTAGCTGTGTTCAAGAATCAACATACTGAACTAGGAGAATCAATAACACTATCTGAATTCTAAGTTCCTATAGATGCCAATCATTCTGAACTTCAATTGATAAAGTGAGATGCCAAAACTATTCAAGAGGCAAAAAGCTACTAGTCCCGCTCATCTGATTGGAGCTAAGTTTCATTGATATTTTGGAATTTATAGTATGTTCTCTTCTTTTTATCCTATTCAATTTTCAGTTGCTTGGGGACAAGCAACAATTTAAGTTTGGTGTTGTGATGAGTGGATAATTTATACGCTTTTTGGCATTGTTTTTACATAGTTTTCAGTATGATTTAGTTAGTTTTTATATATTTTTATTGGTTTTTAAATAAAAATCACATTTCTGGACTTTACTATGAGTTTGTGTGTTTTTCTGTGATTTCAGGTATTTTCTGGCTGAAATTGAGGGACTTGAGCAAAAATCAGATTCAGAGGCCGAAGAAGGACTGTAGATGCTGTTGGATTCTGACCTCCCTGCACTCAAAGTGGATTTTCTAGAGCTACAGAACTTCAAATGGCGCGCTCTCAATTGCGTTGGAAAGTAGATATCCAGGGATTTCCAGCAATATATAATAGTTCATACTTTGCTTGAGTTTAGACGATGCAAACTGGCGTTCAACGCCAGTTTTCTGCCCTATTCTGGAGTTAAACGCCATAAACAGGTTGCAAAGTGGAGTTAAACGCCAGAAACAGGTTACAAACTGGCGTTCAACTCCAAGAGAAGCCTTTACACGTGTAAAGCTCAATGCTCAGCCCAAGCACACACCAAGTGGGCCCCGAAAGTGGATTTCTGCATTATTTACTCATTTCTGTAAATCCTAGTAACTAGTTTAGTATAAATAGGACTTTTTACTATTGTATTTAAATCTTTGGATTATCTTTTGATCCTTTGATCACATTTTGGACGCTGGCCATTCGGCCATACCTAGACCTTGTTCTTATGTATTTTCAACGGTAGAGTTTCTACACACCATAGATTAAGGTGTGGAGCTCTGCTGTTCCTTGAGTATTAATGCAAAGTACTATTGTTTTTCTATTCAATTCAAGCTTATTCCTATTCTAAGATATTTATTCGCACCCAAGAACATGATGAATGTGATGATTATGTGACGCTCATCACCATTCTCACCTATGAACGCGTGCCTGACAACCACTTCCGTTCTACATGAAGACGAGACAAAATGAGTATCTCTTAGATATCTAATACAGGGGACCGAGTCCGAGATATTAGAGTCTTCGTGGTATAAGTTAGAACCCATGGATGGCCATTCCTGAGATCTGATTTCACAGAGAGGATGGGATGTAGCCATTGACAACGGTGATGCCCTACATACAGCTTGCCATAGAAGGGAGTAGGAATGATTCGGTGAAGACAGCAGGAAAGCAGAGGTTCAGGAGGAACAAAAGCATCTCTATACGCTTATCTGAAATTCTCACCAAGGAATTACATAAGTATCTCTATCCTAGTTTATATTTTAATTATGTTTTTATTTTCAATTCACCATAACCATTTAAATTCGCCTGACTGAGATTTACAAGGTGACCATAGCTTGCTTCAGGCCGACAATCTCCGTGGGATCGACCCTTACTCACGTAAGGTTTATTACTTGGATGACCCAGTACACTTGTTGGTTAGTTGTGCGAAGTTGTGACAAAGTGTGATTCACGTCTGAGAGCACCAAGTCTTTGGTGCCATTGTTGATGATCGCAATTTCGTGCACCACAAACCAATTGAGCCTCTTCTTTGGAAGTCTCCACCAACCTTAGCTCCAAGCCTCACCAAAGTCCCACAGGAAATATCAATCTTCCAATTGTGCACCAAAATCACCCAATACTCTAACATAATCAATTTTCACACTTATAATCAACCTAAGGTTCATGAAATTAATAAATCACAAGGGCTAGAGGATTCCTTACCTTAACCCACAAAATTGGTTGATGAAACTAACTAATGGCTCGTACTAGAGCACTCCTAAACAACCAAAATCATAAAATTACTCAACACCCATAACCAAACTCGAATTTAAGGAGAAAAATGAAAAATGGGCAGAGGACAGTGGAATACTGGTGCACAAAATTGTGATCTCAATGGCGCCAACAACTTGGTACACACAATTGTAATCTCAACTCTATTTCAGAACTTCGCACAACTAACCAGCAAGTGCACTGGGTCGTCCAAGTAATAAACCTTACGTGAGTAAGGGTCGATCCCACGGAGATTGTCGGCTTGAAGCAAGCTATGGTCGTCTTGTAAATCTCAGTCAGGCAGATTCAAATGGTTATGAGGTTTTGATAATTAAAAGATAAATAAAATATAAAATAAGATAGAAATACTTATGTAATTCATTGGTGAGAATTTCAGATAAGTGTATGGAGATGCTTTGCTCCTTCTGAATCTCTGCTTTCCTACTGTCTTCATTCAATCATTCATATTCCTTTCCATAGCAAGCTTTATGTTGGGGGATCACCGTTGTCAATGACTACCGTCCATCCTCCCAGTGAAAATGGTCCAAATGCGCTGTCACCGCACGGCTAATCATCTGTCGGTTCTCGATCATGTTGGAATAGGATCCATTGATCCTTTTGCGTCTGTCACTACGCCCAACACTCGCGAGTTTGAAGCTCGTCACAGTCATCCCTTCCCAGATCCTACTCGGAATACCACAGACAAGGTTTAGACTTTTCGGATCTCAGGAATGGCCACCAATAATTCTAACCTATACCACGAAGACTCTGATCGTGAACCAGGAGGCTAAGAGATACACACTCAAGCTATTGCAGATAGAACGGAAGTGGTTGTCAGGCATGCGTTCATAGGTGAGAATGATGATGAGTGTCATGGATCATCACATTCAACAGGTTGAAGTGCGAGTGAATATCTTGGAATAAGAATAAGCTTGAATTGAATAGAAAAACAATAGTACTTTGTATTAATTCATGAAGAACAGCAGAGCTCCACACCTTAATCTATGGGGTGTAGAAACTCCACCGTTGAAAATATATAAGTGATGAAGGTCTAGGCATGGCCGAATGGCCAGCCTCCAAACGTGTACAAAAGCATAAAGGTCTAAGGACTAAACGTCCAAAGATGTAAAATAAATCTCTAAAAGTAGTTCTTATACTAAACTAGTAACCTAGGGTTTACAGAAATGAGTAAATGATGCAGAAATCCACTTTCGGGCCCACTTAGTGTGTGCTTGGGCTGAGCATTGAAGCTTTCATATGTAGAGGCTTTTTTTGGAGTTAAACGCCAGCTTTGGTGCCAGTTTGGGCGTTTAACTCCAGCTTGTAACTCAGTTCTAGCGTTTAACGCCAGAATAGGGCAAGAAATTGGCATTCAAACACCAGTTTGCGTCGTCAAAACTTGGACAAAGTATGGACTATTATATATTGTTGGAAAGCTCAGGATGTCTACTTTCCAACACAATTAAGAGCGCACCAATTGGGCTTCTTTAGCTCCAGAAAATCCACTTCGAGTGTAGGGAGGTCAGAATCCAACAGCATCTGCAATCCTTTTTCAGCCTCTGAATCAGATTTTTGCTCAGGTCCCTCAATTTCAGCCAGAAAATATCTGAAATTATAGAAAAGTACACAAACTCATAGTAAAGTTCAGAAATATAAATTTTGCATAAAAACTAATAAAAACATAGTAAAAACTAACTAAATTATACTAAAAACTACCTAAAAACAGTGCCAAAAAGCGTATAAATTATTCGCTCATCAAATACTCACAACAAAACTTAGATAGAATTGTAGAGGATGAGAAGAGTAACACGTGACCACAAACAGCTCGTCAATCGGAGTTCTAGATCAAAAGCTATGGTGATTTGAAGTTTGATGGAAATAGAATTTTCTCTCTTCTTCCTCTCTTCTCCATTTCAGCGCCCCACACCCTTTCTTTAGGGTTAATGAGTTGAAATGTTGATAACTAATATTTATATATGTTGGGTCTTGGGTCCACTTGGGTCCGGTTCACTTGTTTTAGTCCGTTGGCCCAAATTTAGGCCAAAACCTTTAAGATTAGAGTTTTAAATCGTATTTTAAATATTTCTAACTTCCCAAATTATAATTTCTCATTTCTTAACCTTATTCACTTATAATTAATTTGTTCAGCTGCAGTACCAGATAGATCTTAGCCGGTATTGCCGGTCAAATTTCTAGTGCGCATTTTTATTCAAAAAGCTATGTTTTCTGACTCAGAAAAATTTACTGAGTCCAAATATCATACTTAAATTATCGAATTCCGATTTCTAAATTTTCTAACCATGTTCGCTCCTATTTAATATATATTTAATTAATTACGTTTGACCGGGTTTTACAAATTGACTCACCAAACCCCTCTTTGGTTCTCCTAACTAAGACCAACTTGACAACCATTGTTTGCTCAGTCCGACAATCCTCGTGGGATCGATCCTCCCTCACCTGAGGTATTACTTGGATGACCCGGTGCACTTGTTGGTTAAGCTGTGCAAATTTCTCGATTCGCACACCAATGATTTGTGTTGAAATGGCTTAAGTTGGGGGTTTATATATGTGGGCTTGGGCCCACTTGAGCCCGGTTTACTCGTTTTAACCCGTTGGCCCAATTTTCATCTCCCCAATTATAAATTTCAATTTCTTAACCCTCTTTACTTATAATTAATTGTCTCACTCATAGTGCCTGACAAACTTAAGTCGGTACTACCGGTTAATTTACCAATACACATTTTTACGCATTTTTTCGTAGAAAATTATATTTTTCTACTAAGAAAAATCCATTGAATCCAATTATCATCGTTAAATTGTCAAAGTCCTAACTTTTGATTTTTAATCCCATCCAGGCACGTTTTGATTAATTATGCAATTAATCATTTTATAATTTTTTCGGGCCTTACATGTTGGGTGAGAGTAATTGACAAACCCCATTTGTAGGGTTTATCTTGTATTGATTTTTGGGGATTTTATCACCTTTTACCCACATTTATCCATTGAAATAGCATGGTTTTATAACTTCTCCTTTAATTGTGCTTAAGAGTGAAAACATGCTTTTTAGGACTTAAAATAGCTAAATCTAATTCTCCTTGATTCTATTAGATGCCTTGATATGTTTGTTAAGTGATTTAAGGTTTAGGAGGCAAAGATTGGATCAAGGGAATGAAGAAAGAAGCATGTAAAGTTGGAGAACTCATGAAGAAATGAAAGAACCGGAAAGCTGTCAAGCCGACCTCTTTTCACTTAAACGACCATAACTTGAGCTACAGATTCCATTTTCTTTCAATTCAATAAGAGGTAATTCATAATAATTGTTCTTCTTTGCTTTTCTATTGTTGATCTCTTGCCTTTGTAGTTAGATCTCTCTTTAATTCTTGCAATTTATGTTGTTTACTTTTATTGCCTTTTATGTGTTTGTTGAAATGCCTCTCCTAGATATAGTATAGATTTTGTTCCTCTTGGCCTAGGTAGAGTAATTAGTGACACTTGAGTTATCTAATTCCTTTGTTAATTGGTAATTGGAGAGATTGCTAATTGGTTTGGAGTGCACTAAAGCTAGTCTTTCCTTGGGAGTTGGCTAGAACTTGTGGCTCAAGTCAATTCATCCACTTGACTTTCCTTCAATTAGTAAGGGTTAACTAAGTGGTAGCAATGAACAATTCTCATCACAATTGAAAAGGATAACTAGGATAGGACTTCTAGTTCTCACACCTTACCAAGAGCCTTTTATAGTTGTTAGTTTATTTTCATTGCCATTTACTTTTCATGCTTCTTATCCAAAACCCCAAAATAACTCATGACCATTAACAAGACACTTTATTGTAATTCCTAGGGAGAACGACCCGAGGTTTGAATACTTCGGTTTATAAATTTTAGGGGTTTGTACTAGTGACAAACAACTTTTTGTATGAAAGGATTAGTGATTGGTTTAGAAACTATACTTGCAACGAGAATTCATTTGTGAAATTCTATACCATCAAAAATCCAATCGTCAAAAATGGCGCCGTTGCCGGGGAGTTGCAATGGTGTTATGTTATTGGTTATTGTATATATGTGAATATTGTGAATAGCTTGATTTTTGGATTGCTTGTTAGTTTTTGCTAGTTCTAGGACTTTGTTTCATCATTTCTTGTTAGCTTTTGCTTCCTATTTTTACTTTTCACTATGAATTCTCACTTTGGCTATGAGTGTGATTACAACTATGTTGTAGGTGATGGGAGCTACAATGAAGATGTGTATCAAGAATGGGATGACCAAAGGTGGGAGGAGCCATATGCATATGATCAATCCTCATGGCAACAACCTCCACCAATGCACTATGAAGAAGAGCCATTCTATGATGCACACCAATCCAATGGCTATGGTGACTCACCTTGTGATTTTCAAGAACCACCACCATATGCTTATGATCCATACCCTCAACATAACTCCCAACCATACTCACAAGCCCCTTCTTACCAACCATTTTCATATGACCCTAATCCATATCCATCCTACCAACAACCATATGAGCAATATGAACCACATATAGAGCCACCACCATTCCAACATCAATATTTTCAAGAGCCATCTCCTCCACATTATTACCAAGATGAACCACCTCCAATATATGAAAATTTTCAACCACAAGATGAATACCACTTTCCACCACAACCTCCCATGGAAGGATATTCATGTCCATCAATCCAAGAGCCATATGATCCTAATCATATTATCCAAGAGGAACAAGAGTCAAGGGATCGTCTCAAGGAAGCATTGGATCAATTTCAAGCAACCATGGAGTGTGTTGTGCAACAAGTGGAAAGAGTGGAAAACATAGAACCACCACAACTCTACCAAGAAGAACCACCTTCCTACTATGAACCCTCCCCCCAATTTAATGAACCCTTCCACCCACCCCAATCTCTAAGGGATGAAACCCTTGGTGTTCTTGTTCAAGGGCAAGAAGAGATGAAGAGGGATGTGCAAAATTTCATGGCCGCCTTGGATGCGGTAACAAATCAATTAGCCTCCCAATGCTTGAACACTCAAGGAACTCCCATGGCTACATGTGGAGAATCAAATGAAGAACATAGCATGAAGGAGAGATTGGAAACTCCGGTGGAAAATGAAGGAAGTTGCATTGTATTGGAACAATTGGAGGAAGCTTTAATTGTTGAAGACAAGGAAGAAGTGGTAGAAGACTTAGGAGATGCGGAGCCTCCATGGGAATCTAGAATTGAAGAAAACTCCTCCAAGATGATTGAAATTGATGCTAGGAAGGAAAGTGCACACCTTCCAAGACATATTCCATATGAAGATTTGGATGGGATAGAGCAAGAAGTGAGTTCCCTTGGTGATGAAGATCAAGCATCAAACCTTAGTGGTGAAGAATCCTTTGAGTATGAAGAACCTTCTCCCA
>NC_029790.2:94867925-94872311 GCF_000816755.2 Arachis ipaensis
GGAGCTTTGTGGGATGAAGCGTAAACGAAAAAGGTTTTGTGGTTGGCGTTGCAAATCAAGGCTCATTATGGTTGATGCATCAAACATGAGATATAAAGGTTGGAGTAGTGCTCAATTAGATGGGTCTAGGAGGATTGTTGGCTACTATATAGAGAATTCACCTCACTCACCACCCGGTTGGACTAATAATGATGATCAACCTCAAGACGGGTGTGAAAACAAAGTGTGGGATCCTGGATTACAAGAAGAGAATCAACTTTGGGAGCCCCAAGCTTGTGAAGAACTCCATCAAGACTTGGCTCAATCCATGAAGAACCTTGGGGCACAATGGAGAACCAAGCATTGGTGGGAGTTCCAAGATGAATACAAGCACAAGCCACCTTGATGAGGAGCTCCCCATAAGTCTAACTTAAGGACAATAAACAAAAGTGCTAGGTGGGAGACAACCCACCATGGTAAAATCTTTTCATTTTCTCTTTTGTATATATTGGTAGAATTAGCTTAATTTCATGTTTTGTTTAGATAGTTGAGTTTAATTGGTAGTTTAAGTATGTTAAATAAGGTTTTATGGTGTTTTGGTAGCTGTTTGGAGGTTTGGAATGCTTGGATTGGTGCAAAAACATAGAAAAATTTTTTTGAAAAACAGAGCACCATCCACGCGTACGCGTACATGGCGCGTATGCGCACTTCCAGTATTTTCGACCATCCACGCGCGCGCGCCATGCGTGCGTACGCGTGGATTAAGAAGTTCCAACCTCCATACATTTTCCAGAGAGTTGTGCCTGCGCCGCGCCAACGTTGTGCCTTTGGCACAAACCTATTTGCGCGCTCGCGCACATGACGCGTACGCGTCACTCTCGAAATAAGCCACCCGCGCGCGCGCGGCATGCGCGCGTACGCGCGGATGTCCCTCCTTCACACATTTCTTTTCTTCTCCTCTTTCCATTTCTTTCCTTCTCCTTTCTTCTTCCCTTCTTCTACCCCTTATCCAACACTCCCAAACACCATTAATAACCATTTATTTTAGTTAGTTAATTAGTTAGTTAGTTAGTTGATTAGTTAGTTTTAGTTTAGTTTTCATTTTATTTTCTCTCTTTTCATTATAAGTGTTGGAGTATTGACTTTGTTTACTATACATTGCTATATCCCTTATTTCCTAAATGCTATTTTAGCGTGAATGTTTTTAGATAATCTTTGTTGGATTCTATGATTGAGTTTATATTTTGTTACTTGGTTTTGAGTTCTTCATGCTTACCTTTTGAAAAAATACCAAGTGATGAGAATTGTCTTCGAGCTTATAACTCTTTTGAATTGCATGTTGTAGCTAGCCACCATGTGATTTGAACCGTATTCTTTGATTAGGCAATCTCTTGATGGATGATGTTGTGCATTTACCTTAATGCATTGTATTTCATGATTATATCCATCCATATGTTTGACTTGAATGCTTTCATGCTTCTCTAATGCTTGTCTTACCTTACAAGCTTACTTAAAGCATCTCAAGCACACTAGGATAAGTGAAGTGCATGCTTCTTTTGTGACATAGCTTTTATGCTAATGTGTATTCTAAACCGCGCAATTTAGAATTCACACACCTAATATTTCTTAATGTCACACTAATCCACTCACCTCATTCTAGTGATTTACCTCATTCCAACAATGTATACTTCCTTGCTTTTATATCTTCTCATCTTATGGTGTTATATTTTTGTTTTTCATAACGAATGCACCACAAGCAACCATGGAAGCGGAAGAAAGAACACATAGCAATCCGGAGAGTCACCGTACCCCCTTGCTCATCTTTGAGTGCACCGAGGACGGTGCAAAACTTTTAAGTGTGGGGAGGTCGTCCGACCGATCGGCGATTTTGGGTGACAAATTTCTAATCCCAATACTTTTGCATTTCATTTTAGGATTTTAGGATTTTTACTTGCATTTTCTTATTTTTGCATATGCATACACAATAAGCTTAGTCAAAATAATGAGAATTTTTCAATATCCGTATAATCTAAGGACACAGACTGCGCCACTGACAAACCCCAATTTGACGGTTTGTTTTGTATTGATTTTTGGGGATTTTATCACCTTTTACCCACATTTATCCATTGAAATAGCATGGTTTTATAACTTCTCCTTTAATTGTGCTTAAGAGTGAAAACATGCTCTTTAGGACTTAAAATAGCTAAATCTAATTATCCTTGATTCTATTAGATGCCTTGATATGTTTGTTAAGTGATTTAAGGTTTAGGAGGCAAAGATTGGATCAAGGGAATGAAGAAAGAAGCATGTAAAGTTTGAGAACTCATGAAGAAATGAAAGAACCGGAAAGCTGTCAAGCCGACCTCTTTGCACTTAAACGATCATAACTTGAGCTACAGAGGTCCAAATGATGCGGTTTCAGTTGGGTTAGAAAGCTAACATCTGGGGCTTCGAAACGATATAAGATTTGCCATAGTTGCTATACGTATGGTGGCGCGCACGCGCAAAGTACGCGCATGCGCCGTTGCTGCCACCTAGTTCACTTAAAGCAAAACGTGGCCAACGAATTCTAAAGCCTTGTGGGCCCAATCCAACTCATTTCTGATGCTATTTAAGCCAAGGATTGAAGGGGAATCAAGATACTTTTGATACTTTACTTATACTTTTAATCATTAGCTTAGTTTAGTAGTTAGAGTTAGTTTCTAGAGAGAGAAGCTCTCACTTCTCTCTAGAATTAGGATTAGGATTAGGTTTAGTTCTTAGATCTAGATTTTAATTCATCTTCTTCTACTTCTATCTTCTCAATTACTTGTTGTTACATTCATTCTTCTTCCATTCTTTTATTGTAATTTCCTTTATGTTGTTCTTATACTTTGTTGTAGATCTACTATTGTTCCTTCCATTTTCTTTCAATTCAATAAGAGGTAATTCATAATAATTGTTCTTCTTTGCTTTTCTATTGTTGATCTCTTACCTTTGTAGTTAGATCTCTCTTTAATTCTTGCAATTTATGTTGTTTGCTTTTATTGCCTTTTATGTGTTTGTTGAAATGTCTCTCGTGACAAACAACTTTTTGTATGAAAGGATTAGTGATTGGTTTAGAAACTATACTTGCAACGAGAATTCATTTGTGAAATTCTATACCATCAAAAATCCAATCGTCAGTAATTTATAATTCAAATCAGTTGAATTTGAATTCTATATATAGGCCTCATACAAGTAAATTGACCTCAATAGGTTCGATTTACTAGTGACTCACAATAGCTATAAAATCAAAGCCATTATATTCGATCTAGTAGTGATGGTAAATTGAAACCACTTGTTTCGATTTACTATGGGCGCACAATTCGAAGCTCATTGATTCGCAGCCCATTATAAATCGACTTCAATTCATTCAATTTATTAGTGGTCATTGTAATTCGAAAGGTATTGATTCGATTTAGTACAACTTAGCCTAATTCAAATTCATCGAATTCGATTTACATGTAAATCCTCAAATCAACTAATTCGAATCAAATAGATTCGATTTAGTACTATGAAGCCTAATTCGAATTCAGTGAATTCGATTTACATAAGAACATGCAAAGAGACATCCACGTAATGTTTTTTGATTTGGGAGATACACGTAAAATTTGCATGTCTTTGATTTATAAAGATCATTTACCCTCCTTATAATAATCAATTTTCTATTTTCCAACCACATAATCAAAATTCACATGCAACACATTTTTCATTTTCATTAATATTTAATCCTCTATCGAAAATGTTACTCCAACATCTTTGTCGATTCCAACTCAATCAGTGTATCGAGACATGACTTATCTGGTGTTGGTGGCTCTTCTAACCCATCCCTTCAGACTCCGATACAATCTAGTCCAAATTCGCAATATTCAGATTTTGTCAACCCTCGTAGATTAGATGCTATCGACCTCAATGATGATGACATTGAAAATCATCAACAAGATATTATTCAATACTGACAATTGGAAAGAAGATAAGATGTTGATCAGTGCAAAGAAAAGGAAAATAAAAAGGATGACTAAGGAAAAGGGGAAGCAAAATGGATATGAAAATACTTAACACTGATACATCTACAATAAGTAAAAAACGACGAGCTATTCATGAGATTGTATGTGAGAAAATAATTAGTAAGTTGTTTATTTAATGGTTTCTTGTATTCATAGAATTAAGTAGTTTGTTTTATTTTTATTACGTATTACCGTATGTGATATAATATGTTTTATTCATTTATGATGTAACTTTTAAAATTAGTCAATATTGTTATGTCATTATTGTTTATGAAAGTAACCGTTACGAAACTAGCCGTTTCAAAATTAGACAAAAAAAAATTAGCCGTTAAGTTATTAATTTATTTCAAATATTAATATTTTTTAATATATTGTTTAT
>NC_029790.2:94872336-94874549 GCF_000816755.2 Arachis ipaensis
CTTATTTATTATTTATGATACAAAGATTGATATAATTTTTTTTTATAATAAGTGGACTATATATAAAAATTAAGATGAATTCTCTACTAAAAATGGTATAAATCTTCACAAACAGCTTGTGTGCCATATAATTTACCAAAATGCAAATGCACCACCTAGCCCTTGTGCAGAACCTTGAGTCATGAAGTCACATCTAATTAAATTTTAAATATTTGCAAAATAGTAGCAGCTATATTTTCATTTTTCCTATACGATAAAACTTATTTCGAGAAAAAAAAAAATACAATCTACAATCTGACTTTTGTTGCTGGCGCAAGTTTAAATTTTTTTATTCCCAAAACATTGTTCACATCTCATAAAAATTAGTACTAGTAGTAAAGCATGAATATAATCACCGAATCAATTATATGATTATTAATTATTTATCATCCTTCATCATCCGCGGCCTTTGTCCTTTCGCTTCGATTCAGTCGTGTAACTGATCCCTGCTACAATGGACAAATATTACCACATTTTTTAAATATATTTAACGTGTGTTTAATAAATAAAAATAGTTACTAATTTTTTAAATTCTTATATAGTTTTTAATAATTATAAATAAAAATTAGTGGTTGTAATTAAAAAAGTACATAAGTTGGATCAAAATGGCTTTGGCAAGATCTAAACTTGACCCTAGTATATTATTGGTCTATTTTTAATATTTGAATCCAAGCATAAACTTGATATAAATCGAGTAAAATTGGGGGCTAATTTCTTTTTATATTAGACTGTTTTTGATAATTTTTGTTAATAGTATGATGTTTTAATGTAATACGTTCATATACAAAATATTTAGAATAAGAAGAAATCGTGATTAACAATTTTAAATAAGATAAAATATTAAAAGAATAACCATAAATCGTAAGTCACGATTCTTTTTTTTGGTATTACATAGGTCACGATTTTAAATAGGATAAATCTAAAAAAGATAACCAAAAATGTTGAGTTATAATTTTAGTTTTTAAATTCCAAAAATTTTGTAATTTATAAAATCATGAATTATAATATATAAATCAATAATATCCACGATTTGTGTTATCTAACAGTTGTAAAATATACCAATTTAGTCTTATATTAATGTATTATATTACACAATTTCATTCATAATATGAAAAATATATAGCGAAAATTGAGTCGACTCTGACATATAATTAAGGTATATAGCTTTAAAAATTACGCATAACAAATTAATAAAATTATTTAAAAATTAAATTAAATAAATATGTAATAATTATTTTTATAAAACATATGTATTAAATAAGTTTCAAGAACGTATAAAACTTCTTCCAATACAATGACTTATTTGAGTTATTTTCTATTTCATAGTGACTCTTGTAATAGTACTTTAATTAATTAAGTTAATTAATTCTGAGAATCTATCCTTATTGTACCATCGCATTTTCAAAAAATGGTGAAGAATATTCAGAGTTCGACTGGAGATATTAGCTCCTCCTATATCGAAGAGGGCGCATGAGGTCGAAGGACGCTACGAAGTTGGGAAAGATTCGCTGCTTACGCATAAACTAATCACAATTAAAATTTAGAGTAAACTATTTAAATGGTATTTGAAAAATTCTAACCCTGATTACAAATATTTTGAAACAATAAAATGATAAAAATATTCTAAAAAAAAAAATCTTTGACAACAAAAGCANNNTTGAAATGAGACTAAATATTAGAATGACAAATTTTATATTAAGTTTTAAATTAAATTTTATGATATATAATTTTATAAATATTTATGTAACATTTTATAGGATCCAAAATAAAATGAAATTAAATCTATCTATTAAAGATGCTCTTAATATTTGCTAATAATGGTTGGATTTTTTTTATCGAATATTTTTTATGTTTAGGATATTTTCGTCATTTTTGTTGATGTAAATTTAGGCATATTAATGATGTACCATTTTTAATATTATTTAAGACAACACAAGATTCTAATATAATAAAAAAATAAAAAAGCTAGTTGTGACAGCTCAACGGCAAATTAAGATACTATAGTATTATAGTTGCAATTAACCTATCATATTACTAGTTAGATTCGCCACTTGCAAGAGATTCGCATCATAGTCATCAATTCATTATCACTGTTCGTTTTATTAATGTTTTATTATGTCAATTTATTTCCTTCGCTGAAGACGTTTATGCGGTAATAAGCGACAACATAAGCC
>NC_029790.2:94874787-94878400 GCF_000816755.2 Arachis ipaensis
AGAATGCGCGTGGTCTCTACTCTTCTCTAGCCTCCATAATTGTAACAAATATGGTGGTAGAGAAGAGTGATGAGGTGCTGGAACAACAAAAGCGTAAGCAACATAATGAAAGGAAGCATAATCAACACGGAGGAATGAAAACAGCACCCTTCATTCTTGGTAATCATATATATATATATATATATGTTTCAAGTGTTTCTAAATACAATTTCATACCCTTTTCTTTTGTTATTTTTCTAACTGTCGTCGTCCCTTGTATTTTGAATCGTTGTTTCAATTGATTTTCATTAAATAAGTTATGAAAAATATATATTGGCGTTTACAAACAACATTGACATGGCGCACGCAGTGCATAAATGATGTGAATTGTCTTATTACTTCAGTAATTTTTCGTCATTTATTTAACAAAAAAGATTTAATTGAAATAATTTAAACATAAAAGTTGAAATTGCGAAATATAAAAAGATAAGAGATCAGACAAAAATTAATAAGGGACCAGAAAATTATAAGAAACAAAAGTAAGGACCAAAAAGTAAAAGATTGAGCACAATTTGTTACTGCTTTATAATAAGAAAGAACCACTATTCTATTTCATTTGTTGCTCAAAACAAATTGCAACTAGTAAAGTCTTATCTCAAGCAGACAAAATTATATAAGTGTAAACTGAAAATGAAACCGTGAAATGTGAAAATTTTACATAATATGATAGTTATAAAATGATTGTATTATGTAATAACATTTTGCGTTATTGAACACGTATAGCAAATGAAGTGTGTGACAAATTTGCATCAATTGGTTTCAATGCAAACCTGATGAGTTATCTGACACAAGAGCTGCATATGGCAACGGTTGCAGCCTCCAACACTCTGATTAACTTTGACGGAGCAGCTAACCTCGCTCCTCTTCTTGGAGCTGTCATTGCTGAGACTTTTGCCGGCACTTTTTGGACCATCATTCTTGGTTCTATTCTCTGTGAACTGGTATACCATCATCTCCCTTCTCTTTTCTTTCTTTCTAATCGATTTAATTTATTTACTACTCTCTCTGTAATAATGTTTCCTTTTATTTTTTTTTTCTATCTTTTACTATGCCACAAAATTTGGTTTATTAAAAAAGCACATTAAAGCGGAGGAGCTACATTTAAGTCTATACAATATAATGGTGAATCTTTTATAAAACTAAGACTACACATTATAAAGGATAATTTATCTTCTATTTCTTGAAAAATTTATATACATTGATTTAATGATATACTAAATTTTTAATGAATTTTTTTTTTTAAAGAGTGACTTAACCTAAAAATGGTCAATACAAGAAGTATACTATTTGCTTCCCTTTTGCTATCTCAACTCTCAATCATAATTGTAAAAGAATTTGCAAACCTAGACAACTTATGAGTAAGTTAGTAATATTTATTTATTTATTTTTTATCGAAGATAGGGAGACTCGAACCCGCAACTTCTTAGGTGAATATGGGGAGATTACGCTATTTGAGTTATAGCTCGTTGACAAGTTAGTAATATTCATATTTTGATTTATGTAAAAATTTTTTATTTTTAATTTTTGTATAAATTATTTTATTTTATTTACTGTTTTTGGTCTGGATATTTATTTACTTTTTCTCTAGTCCGGCATGGTTGTTTGTTCTAGTTTAATGGATTTCGGTCAGGAATGTATTGGATGATTGATAAACTAGCCCAACATGCCGCCAACTGCTATTTATAAACATGGGCTATTCACGAGGTTTCTTCAACTCTAGTCTTCCACCATCAACGAAAAGATCTAAAGTTTACCAGAAAAAAAAAAATTAATAGGAATGTGTTTTTTTTTTCTTAAACAGAGAATAAACACTGAAATATGATTTTGACAAAAGAAAAATTCAAAATCCATACCAAAAAAAAAAAAATTCAAATTTTAACTTCATAGAATTTTAAATCTAATGCTTTGGTCTCCAATAAATTCTTATTCTCTATAAGTTTTTGAGAATTATTTCTTTCGAACAAATTTGTCCTTTTATGAGTTTTTTTCTTTTTTTGGTATACTTTTATTAGCTTTTTTGGTTGAATAGAATTTGCCCTGTATCTGAACTCTATAAACTTGACTGAATTGGAGTGAGTTGAATATCCCCAAATGCTGATAGTGTTGCCAATCCTAAATGTATATATAATGACCCCAAAGGCCGAAACAATAAACTTTCTAAAGATATAAATCACAAACAAATGAAAATGTGATGTAAATAAAATTCCATGGACCGATAGTTCAAAAAGTAGCAATTTATTGGAGTGGCTTTTCGGCTGTCATGTTAAAAAAATAAAATAAAATAAAATAAAATAAAATCTTTGAACATTGAATAACTTCAAAACCGAAAAAATCGCGAGGTATAGTGGTAATAGTTTATGTCGTCTTTTAATTATATTATTAAACATTCGATCCCTATTATTGGGAAGAATAAGCACATTTCATAGTGTTATTAGCTGTTTTCTATTTCAGAGAATAATGGTTAAAATTGAACTGGTCATCGAACCGATCAAGTTAATAATTTACTAATTTATTAGTTTAATCGATAAATTATTGGTTAAACCATCGATCTTATATAAATAAATAAAATAATTTTTTTTCAGCAGCTCTGATCGGTTCTTACTTGTTCTTGTCTTTGAACGTTTCTGGACATTATGACAAAATTTTCTAGTACTTACTCTACTTTTGGCACATAATATCCTCCTTGTTACAGGGTTTGATCATTATTACAATTTCAGCATCAATGCAGTCCCCAGGATGCCAAACCAAGTTGAATTGCGATGAAGCAACATCCTCACAACTACGGCCACTCTATCTGTCTCTCCTGCTCATAGCTTTTGGGTCAGGCTGCATTAGGCCTTGTGTTGTGCCATTTCTAGGAGACCAATTTGACATGACAAAAAAAGGTGTGGCATCTAGAAAATGGAATCTCTTCAATTTGTACACATTTAGCATGGGTTTGGCTCCACTCACTGCTTTGACCGTTGTGGTTTATGTTCAAGAAAACATGGGTTGGAGTTGGGGGCTTGGGATCCCAACCATTGCAAGGTTGATTGCTATTTTTGCTTTTGTTATGGGCTCATCATTCTACAGAAAAGTTAAACCACAAGGGTGTAGTTTGATTAGGTTGGTGCAAGTTCTTGTTGCTGCTATAAGGAAGAGGAAAGAGGCTCTTCCAGATGATCCTAAACTTTTGTATCAAAATAAAGAGCTTGATGCACCTATTTCTTTGCAAGGAAGGCTTTTGCACACATACCAATTCAGGTAAATGATTCAAGTACCATATATTTTTCACCAAAATAACTATCTTTTTAAATATATTTAAATTTAAATATAACAGGAAAGATCATGCTAAAAATTTCCTATGGATCAATTTGGCATTGAATTTTTCTCTTAATATTTTCACTAATAGTGAAGAAGGAAATTTTTTATTCCACCAATAAACTTACTTCTGTAGAAGTATATTTATACTATAATATTTAATAATCTATTAAATTATTCAAACTAATTTATATAAACTGATTAGATAGGTTGCCAAAGATTGTAGTAGTAATTATATTTACAGAAGTACTTTCATTAGTGTTTTTTTTAACAT
>NC_029790.2:94879628-94882289 GCF_000816755.2 Arachis ipaensis
GAATACCAAAAAAAAAAAAATTCAAATTTGATCTTAATAAAATTTTAAATCTAATGCTTTGGTCTCCAATAAATTCTTATTCTCTATAAGTTTTTGAGAATTATTTCTTTCGAACAAATTTGTCCTTTTATGAGTTTTTTTCTTTTTTTGGTATACTTTTATTAGCTTTTTTGGTTGAATAGAATTTGCCCTGTATCTGAACTCTATAAACTTGACTGAATTGGAGTGAGTTGAATATCCCCAAATGCTGATAGTGTTGCCAATCCTAAATGTATATATAATGACCCCAAAGGCCGAAACAATAAACTTTCTAAAGATATAAATCACAAACAAATGAAAATGTGATGTAAATAAAATTCCATGGACCGATAGTTCAAAAAGTAGCAATTTATTGGAGTGGCTTTTCGGCTGTCATGTTAAAAAAATAAAATAAAATAAAATAAAATAAAATCTTTGAACATTGAATAACTTCAAAACCGAAAAAATCGCGAGGTATAGTGGTAATAGTTTATGTCGTCTTTTAATTATATTATTAAACATTCGATCCCTATTATTGGGAAGAATAAGCACATTTCATAGTGTTATTAGCTGTTTTCTATTTCAGAGAATAATGGTTAAAATTGAACTGGTCATCGAACCGATCAAGTTAATAATTTACTAATTTATTAGTTTAATCGATAAATTATTGGTTAAACCATCGATCTTATATAAATAAATAAAATAATTTTTTTTCAGCAGCTCTGATCGGTTCTTACTTGTTCTTGTCTTTGAACGTTTCTGGACATTATGACAAAATTTTCTAGTACTTACTCTACTTTTGGCACATAATATCCTCCTTGTTACAGGGTTTGATCATTATTACAATTTCAGCATCAATGCAGTCCCCAGGATGCCAAACCAAGTTGAATTGCGATGAAGCAACATCCTCACAACTACGGCCACTCTATCTGTCTCTCCTGCTCATAGCTTTTGGGTCAGGCTGCATTAGGCCTTGTGTTGTGCCATTTCTAGGAGACCAATTTGACATGACAAAAAAAGGTGTGGCATCTAGAAAATGGAATCTCTTCAATTTGTACACATTTAGCATGGGTTTGGCTCCACTCACTGCTTTGACCGTTGTGGTTTATGTTCAAGAAAACATGGGTTGGAGTTGGGGGCTTGGGATCCCAACCGGTTGATTGTTGATTGCTATTTTTGCTTTTGTTATGGGCTCATCATTCTACAGAAAAGTTAAACCACAAGGGTGTAGTTTGATTAGGTAGTTCTTGTTTCTTGTTGCTGCTATAAGGAAGAGGAAAGAGGCTCTTCCAGATGATCCTAAACTTTTGTATCAAAATAAAGAGCTTGATGCACAAACCGTTGGATAGATTAGTCAAATATATTTAATCAAACTTATTAAATTATCTAATAATTTATAATATCATATTTATATGAAGATGTCTTCATTCAAATAACCACCTTATTTTTTAAAGGAAGAAGTGATAATCACTTTTATAATTCTCTTTTTAAGTTACGGTTTAACTAGGTATCCTTTAAAAATCGTACAACATTCAGCCTTTTATTACAATAATTAAAAAAAATTAAAACAAACACAACTAAAAATTATGAATAGATTTATTGTCTTTTTAAAATTAAATATACATTCAAAATACAATCTAAAAAAACTGAAATTTAAAATTTAAATTTTAAATTTTTGTTTCAGATTTAATATATTTAATTATTAATATATTATAATTTAAATACATATATAAAAATCAAATTATTCAAAATTCAAAATTTTGATTTTAAAAATATAAAATAAACCTTAAACTATCAAATTATTAATTAAACTCGTACAAAACACTCAAAGAAGCAGAGAAGTCACGTTTGCGCCATGTCGAAAATTCAGAGGCGCACATGGAAAACTCAGAGGTGCACATGGAGAAGTCATCCTCCACTGTCGTTCATCCTCTTCCGCGCTCATCCTCAATGCTGCATTCCTCCTTTTCGGAGCTCATTTACAACGCTGTCTTTTTAATGTTTAAATTTAAATTTTAGATTTATGATTTTGGATGTGTTTTAAAAATATTTTCTGTATAACATCATAATTTTAGATGTGTTACAATTATTTTTTAATGTTTAAATTTAGATTTTAGATTTTATATTTTATATTTTCTGTATAACTTCATAATTTTAGATGTGTTACAATTATTTTTTAATGTTTAAATTTAAATTTTAGATTTATGATTTTGAATGTGTTTTAAAAATATTTTTTGTATAACTTAATATTTTAGATGTGTTACAATTGAAAAAGAAACTACAATTGAAAATATTTTAGTTTATGTATATAATTATATTCGACCATTCATAATTGTATTATTAACATTTATATTGTATTATTAAAGTTGACTGATTTTAGATGTGTTTTAAAAATATTTTATATAAAGTATCATACTATCAGATGTATTATAATCGAAAAATAACAACACAATTTTAAATTAATTGTTGATTATAATAATTTTGAAAACTAATAAGTATCGAAAAAAATTTAACTGATAATTTAAATAATAAATATTATATTCATTTGATCGAATTAAAAATCAAATGATTAATTGTATTATTAACGTTTAAATTTAAATATTTAAAGTTAGCCTGATTTTAGATGTGTTTTAAAAATATTTT
>NC_029790.2:94884815-94887872 GCF_000816755.2 Arachis ipaensis
AATTATTTTTTAATGTTTAAATTTAGATTTTAGATTTATGATTTTGGATGTGTTTTAAAAATATTTTCTGTATAACATCATAATTTTAGATGTGTTACAATTATTTTTTAATGTTTAAATTTAAATTCTAGATTTATGATTTTGGATGTGTTTTAAAAATATTTTTTGTATAACTTAATATTTTAGATGTGTTACAATTGAAAAAGAAACTACAATTGAAAATATTTTAGTTTATGTATATAATTATATTCGACCATTCATAATTGTATTATTAACATTTGTATTGTATTATTAAAGTTGACTGATTTTAGATGTGTTTTAAAAATATTTTGTATAAAATATCATACTATCATATGTATTATAATCGAAAAATAACAACACAATTTTAAATTAATTGTTGATTATATACTTTATTTGCAACAACTTTATTAATAAAATTAAATAAGATCAACCTTGTTTCAATTAAATCAGCAGAGTGTTTTTATGTTTAAATTAAAATATAATTAAAAATGTTGAACATGATATTTCTTAACAAATTACATAAACACATGTGTGAAAAATAATGATACCTTTCACCAATACAAAATGAGAGAGTGCTTCAGCTGGAAGGTGGTGATGGTCTTCACCAATGAAGACGAGATGGAGAATTCAGCTGGCAGCGTCCTTTTTGGTTTGGGATTCACTAATGCGTGTGAATATCCCGTAGAATAAGGAATTTAAAAAACTGTATCTGTTACATGAAGTTACGAAAGTAAAGCAAAGTCACCGTAACCACCAATGAAGTGGGTGAATTTCAAATTTTAAATTTAAATTAAAATCTAATTATAGATATGTATCTACAAAATAGGAATATGTTACACTAAAAAAATAATTAAATATTATTTAAATCTGATTAAAGGCTGATTAAAGGCTGATTAATATTGTACAACTAGCATTTTCCTTTAAGTTATTCTGTTCATATTTTTATAATATTTAAAACATATAAACCAAAAATAAAACCTAAAAGTAAATCAAATAGCACAAATATTTCTAAGACCACTGAATTGGTATATACACACTAAGATAATAATAGAGAAATTTGTTTGGCTTTGTACTTTTTGAAAATAGAAACCGTTTCTTTATCCATATCTCTTGTCTTTGACAATTATTTTCTGATTTTACTTTTAGAAAATACATAACGAAACAAAATTTTCTATTTTACATTTTTTATGTATTTTTGTTTAAAAGATAATATTTAAAATGTAATCTACTATTTTTAAAATAGAATTTAGTAATTAAAACAAGACATGAATACAAAAATAAAAGAACAGAAAACGAATGCTTTTTTATTTTTTTTTTTTATCAAAAATTGATCATTTCAATTTTTTTAAATTTTTTTTTGTACTATCTATAAAATGTATGGTGTGAGATAACACTTTATTCCTCATGTGACGAAAAAATTTAAGAGGATGTAATATCTCTTTTATCTCTATTTTTTGAGAAGATAGAAGTATAAAAAAATGTTTTAAAATCAAGTGCCTTAAGTATGTGTGTGTGTCTCTAGTTCTAATTTCTAAATATATTTGTCTTTGTAACTGAATTAGATCCTTGATATTAAAAGATAATCTTGCTCAATACACTTCATGACAGATGGTTAGACAAGGCAGCTACAGTGACAAAAGAAGAGTCCAATATCAAAGACAAAAAAGAAGCACCAAAACTATGGAGCCTAGCCACTGTACACAGAGTAGAAGAGCTAAAATCTATCCTCAGATTGGTTCCGATTTGTTTATCAACCATATTGCACGTAGCATCTGTGTCGTCCAACCAAAACTTCCTAATTCAACAAGCGCGGTCCATGGATCGCCGCATAACTTCTTCGTTCCAAATCCCACCGGCCACCATGTTTGTTTTCAGTGTGATGACAATGATGATTGGTGTCATTTTATATGAACACCATTTTGTTCCCTTTGCAAGTAGACTAACCAAGAATCCTTCTGGCCTCACATGCCTACAAAGAATGGGAATAGGGTATGGAATCAGCATAGTAGCCACAATAGTTTCATCACTCATTGAAATCAAAAGAAAAAATGTTGCTACAAAGTACAATATGTTGGACAGCCCTAAAGCCATTGTTCCAATTAGTGTGTTTTGGTTGTTACCCCAAATTTGTTTGCATGGTTTGGTTAAAGTGTTTATGTCTGGTGGGCATTTGGAGTTTCTCTATGACCAATCACCTGAGAGCATGAGAAGCACCACCATAGCTCTGTTTTCCATATTCATATCTATTGGAAACTATTGTAGCACTATGATGGTATCTTTTGTTCATAGGTTTAGTGGAAATGATGAGAGTAATTGGTTGCCTAATAGGAACTTGAATAAGGGTAGATTAGAGTATTATTACTTGCTTGTTAGTGTGGTGCAAGTTATTAATCTCATTTATTATGTCATTGTTGCTTGCTTTTACACTTACAAACCTGTGGAAGAGATTAGTAGTGTCATGATGAATGGGAAAGAGGATTTACAACAGGGAAAAGAAAAAATCTTTGTACTTGAAAGTGGTTGTACTATGGAGGATCAAAAGATGATTCTTACCGTTGAAAGGTGAATGAATAAGTCAATGATCATTGACACAGGAAAAAAGAACTTATGAACAATTTTGCATTTTATTAGTTTCTTGTGTTACTTCATGGATGGCAAGTTCCATTGCCTTTTCATGTGTTGTAATAATTTGACCCCTATTCTATTTATATGGTTATAGTTTTCTTTATTTAGAGGGTATTTTGACACTTTTGAGTTTTGACCTAATAAAAATACCGACTATATCCAGAGTATCACCTGAAAAGATTAATCGCCATTTTTCAAATTATTATGAATTTATGATATTGTGATTGGAAGATTATATATGAAGGGCAAGTGGGACAAATCATACTATATATTGTACATTATATAAAAAAATCAACCACCAATCAATTAGTCATATAAAAATACAAAATAATGTTATACTTTTATTTATAATCAAAATTTTTTAATATAATCAAATTAAACTCACATTTATAATCAAATTTTATAAATAAC
>NC_029790.2:94888178-94944795 GCF_000816755.2 Arachis ipaensis
GTTACAAAAAGATTAATCATTTTGTTGTGAAAAGTTTGATTACTTCGATCATTGATTACTCTAATAAAAATTATCTGAAAAATATTAAATATGTAAATATATATAAATACATATTAGTTAAAATTATCTTATAACAAATAATTTTAGAATTTATGGCCCAAAATCTAGTTAAACCCAATGAAAAGTACTTAGAATTATCTTATGACAAATATTAGTTCATATTATGGATTAAAAGAACAAAGTCATGGTCCGAAATCTAGTTAGACCCAATGGAAGGTACCTAAATCAAAGATCATTTCAAAAAGCTATGCTAGATCACCTATCTAATCTATTTGGAACACGGGTACCACGACTCGTGCCCGACCTGAAGCCACACCACAGGAAGCTCAACCCATCTCACACCTCTTTCCCAAAGCTCAAATCACCAATAATTTGTTTCACGCACGTCTCAGAACATTAGCGTCATTACTGGAAACCTTAAGTTTAACCTTTGATAATGGCGAACTACCCATAGCGATTCTAAAAGAAACAAAGGGAAGCAAAGAAACAAAGGGAAGCATGGAAGACGAACAGTAAGCTCCTAGATTCATATCCCAAAATAATCAAGAGATAGGAATGCAGTTGAGATCATGGGACTCGTCCATGGTCATCAAAGCCGACTCAAGCAGTTAGAGATCCAGTTGGAGCGACAAAGAGAATCTGAATGGCAACTTCGGAAGGAGTTGTGTAATCGTAGAGAGTTGGAAGATAAGCTGAGAAAACTAGAGGCCGACTTGAAAGGTAAAGGAAGTTAGGAAGAGAGGAATTTGATCTTCTCGAAAAGTGATAACCTTTCTTATAGGAGACCATGTGGGCTAAAGTTCCTAGAAATTTTAACAGTCAAAACATGGACGTGTATGATGGCACCATGGATCTGCTACATCACTTCAGCAATTTCAAGAGTCACATCTACTTGACTGATTCATCTGACGTGACTCTGTAAAGCATTTCCAACTACATTGACTAAAGCTGTCATGAAGTGGTTTGACAATCTTTTCCCAAGGATGGTCACGTGCTCTAACGATTTAGCCAAAAAAATTTTCTAGGTTTGACAATCTGCCATTCAAAAAGATAAAACAAAGCATGCACCAAACCTGCTTGGAGTAAAGCAGGAGACATGAGAATCCCTTAGAGCCTATATGGAGATATTCAACAAAGCCTGTCTAGAAATTCAAAGCTTGCCAAAAGAAGCAGGCATCATAGACCTTATTAATGGCCTTCGAAAAGGACCATTTTCACAATCTATATCAATGAGGCACCCAATTTTTTTTATCTGAAGTTCAGAAAAGAGTAGAGAAGTAGATCAATATGAAGGAAACAACCCAGTTGAGGAGATCTCTCTCGAGCAAGGAAACCGGCCATAGTAGCAAGGACAAGAAATAGAAGAAGCATGACGACTACTCAAGTCGTATGAAGAGGTACCATTCTTACATGTCTTTAAGAGTATCCCTAGTGAAAGTTTACAAGAATATCTGCCAAGTAGAGAAGCTACCACTACCGCGCCCAATCTGAAACAAGAAAGGAGGCAACAAATTGAAATACTACAAGTATCATCGTATCTATGATCATCACACCAATGATTGCTATGCCCTCAAGAATGTCATAACAAAGCTCATGCGAGATGGCAAGTTCGATAAATACTTGGAACCTCACAAGTCGGATAGGAAGCACAAGGCACCCAGGTAAACCACAAAAATAAAAGTTAGAGAAGATTCAGATGATCCATGAAGAACTCTAAAATGGCATATCCATATGATTGTAGGAGGATTCACAGGAGGAGACATTACAAAAACCTCCCGAAAGAGACACTTGAAAAAAGTATATTAGATCGGAGCAGGAAAGTAGGACCTCTACCTACCTGATATTACCTTCACTAAAGAAGATGCCTGAGGTGCATTACCTGGTCATAATGACCAAGTGGTAATCATGATGGTTCTAGATAATGGCAATCTGCACAGAACTTTGGTTGACCAAGGTAGCTTAGTGATGAGCGGATAATTTATACGCTTTTTGGCATTGTTTTTAGTATGTTTTTAGTAGGATCTAGTTACTTTTAGGGATGTTTTCATTAGTTTTTATGTTAAATTCACATTTCTGGACTTTACTATGAGTTTGTGTATTTTTCTGTGATTTCAGGTATTTTCTGACTGAAATTGAGGGACTTGAGCAAAAATCAGATTCAGAGGTTGAAGAAGGACTGCTGATGCTGTTGGATTCTGACCTCCCTGCACTCAAAGTAGATTTTATGGAGCTACAGAACTCGAAATGGCACGCTTCTAATTGCGTTGGAAAGTAGACATCTAGAGCTTTCCAGCAATATATAATAGTCCATACTTTGGCCAAGAATAGACGATGTAAACTGGAGTTCAACGCCAGCTCCCTGCCCAAATCTGGCGTCCAGCGCCAGAAAAGGAGCCAAAACCAGAGTTGAACGCCCAAACTGGCACAAAAGCTGGCGTTCAACTCCAAGAAGGACCTCTACACGTGCAACACTCAAGCTCAGCCCAAACACACACCAAGTGGGCCCCGGAAGTGGATTTATGCATCAATTACTTACTCATGTAAACCCTAGTAGCTAGTTTATTATAAATAGGACCTTTTTACTATTGTATTAGACATCTTTGGTCTCAGTTTTAATCCATTGTTCATCTTAGGAGAATATTGATCACGTTTTGGGGGCTGGCCATCTCGGCCATGCCTGGACCTTTCACTTATGTATTTTCACGGTAGAGTTTCTACACTCCATAGATTAAGGTGTGGAGCTCTGCTGTTCCTCAAAGATTAATGCAAAGTACTACTGTTTTCTATTTAATTCATCTTATTTCGCTTCTAAGTTATCCATTCGCACCCAAGAACGTGATGAAGGTGATGATTATGTGTGACGCCCATCACCATTCTCCCCTATGAACACGTGTCTGACAAACACTTCCGTTCTACATGAAATAAGCTAGAATGAATATCTCTTAGATCTCTTAACCGGAATCTTCGTGGTGTAAGCTAGAATGATGGCAGCATTCAAGAGAATCCGGAAGGTCTAAACCTTGTCTGTGGTATTCCGAGTAGGATTCAATGATTGGATGGCTGTGACGAGCTTCAAACTCGCGAGTGCTGGGCGTTAGTGACAGACGCAAAAGGAGGGTGAATCCTATTCCAGCATGATCGAGAACCGACAGATGATTAGCCGTGCTGTGACAGAGCATGTGAGCATATTTTTCACTGAGAGGAGGGGATGTAGCCACTGACAACGGTGATGCCCTTGCATAAAGCCAGCCATGGAAAGGAGTAAGATTGATTGGATGAAGATAGCAGGAAAGCAGAGGTTCAGAGGAACGAAAAGCATCTCCATTCGCTTATCTGAAATACCTACCAATGATTTACATAAGTACCTCTATCCCTATTCTATTATTCATTATTCGAAAACACCATTATCAATTTACATCTGCCTAACTGAGATTTGCAAGGTGATCATAGCTTGCTTCATACCAACAATCTCCGTGGGATTCGACCCTTACTCACGTAAGGTATTACTTGGACGATCCAGTGCACTTGCTGGTTAGTTGTATCGAAGTTGTGAACCATGGTGTTGGCACCATGTTATTGGCGCCATTGCCAGGGAAAGAAAGAGCCATGAATTTTACATAATTAAAGTGTAATCATGATTGCGCGTACCAAGTTGCTCACGTTGCCAGGGATTGTTCGAGCCTGGACATCACAATTTCGTGCACCACTTAGCCAATATCTTGTTTAAGGAAGCATTCAATAAACTCATGTCAGATGCAAAAGATCTAAGAGAATATCTGGACACTTTGTTCAGATTGAAAAAAATCTCCATTCATCCTCTCAGCTTCATTAGTTTGTACACAACTTTTGGCAAAAATCTGAGGAGTAGCACCATAAAAATTGCTACATAGTAATTGATGTCCCTTCAGCTTACAATGCACTCATTGGAAGAGGCTCATTAAATCGGTTATCAGCGATAGTCTCCACACCATACTTGTGCAAGAAATCCTAACAAGAGAGGGAATCTCAACCGTTCATGCAGATCAGACTCTTGGAGAGCGGTGCTACAATAAAAGCTTAAGTATCAGGAACAAAAGTGGGAGCACTTGTTTCTGTGCTAGAAGTAAGTAGTCCAAGAGATTAGGAAACCCTCTGACCTCATCTAGGGAAAAACTAGAGAAAGTACAAATCGGGAATTATGCTGTGCAAACCACAAGTGTAAGAGCAAAAATCCACCAAGAACTCAAGTAGGAATTGATTCAACTCTTAAGAGAAAATTTCTATTTGTTTTCTTGGAAAGCTCTGACATGCTAGGTATCTCACCCGAGTTAATGTAACATAGGTGATAAACCCCGATTTCGTGGTTTATCTTGTGCTCATTTTGGGAGATTTTATCAATAATTCTCACACTTATTCACAAGAAATGCATGGTTTTGTGTTCACTTCCCAATATTGCTCTATGATGAGAAACATGCTTGTTTTACCTTGAATTTGCCATATTTTAACCCTCTTCTATTGTCATTCGATGCCGTGATATCTTTGTTGAGTAATTTCAGGAGTTATAGGTTAGGATTGACTCAGAAGAGAGGGAGAAAGCATGTACAAAAAGGGAGGAACATGAAGAAGTGAAGTATTGGAAGCAGCAGCATCGGCGCGTCCGCGCACTCCACGCGCTCGCGTGGGTGGGACTGGATAGAAGCGGCGCGCAAGGATGGATGCATCCGCGCAGATTGGGAGATTTCCATCGACGCACACGCGTAACTGGCGCGCACGCGTTGATCACAAAAGCATCGGCGCGCGCGCACGCATGGCGCGCACGCGTGGGAAGCTGCACGTGACCTCATTAAGAGAAATCGTGCCTGGCGATTTCTGAGGCCAAGAAGGCACTAATCTAATTAGTAGGTAGGTTGGGACTTATGGGTTGATGTGGCCAGGGCCATTTGACGTACTTCAAGTTTAGGGGTAGATATCACGTACTTAAGACTTGGGAGTAGACTTAATGAGCTTGGTTCCTCATAATTGTCAAGATGAAGTGTTGGACAAGGATTGTGACCCCAATTCCCATGCCTAGCCAAGAGTTGTTTTTAGCATTCATATTTGAAAACCGATTTCCAATTTCACGTATCTTAGTAGTAGTTATTCGTTTAGCTTAAGGTAGAATTGAGTAGAATATTGCTTGCTCATTGGAATTGCTTGGTTTTTGCTTACGTAGTTGAATTCATTTGTTGCCATTTAAGATTACTTGCTTGTTGAGTTTTCCATTTACTTTTATGTTCATAACTCTCAACCCCGGATTTCTAACCAATGTCGAAGCGCATGTTTGCCCATTTTTCGTGAGACGACCCGAGGTTTGAATACTTCGGTTATTTCTATTGGGATTGAAATTGTGACAACCAAATCCCTCTTCTAAATTTGACCCCAAGGCTTGTTGTTGGTAGGCTATACTCACAACGAGGTGATATTAAAGAGAAAAATCTTACCAATACAACATTCCTTGGTCGCAAGACTTAAAGTGATCGTCAAATTTATGGCGCCGTTGCCGGGGAATAGTTGCAACGTATGCCTCGATGTTGGTTATGTGAATATGTGAATATTGTAGATATTTTGCTCTTTCAATACTTAGCTAGAGTTTAAATTTCTTTTGCATTTGTACTATGACTTTCAAGTTTGATGACTCGGTCTCAACTGAATTCTAGCTTAGCCAATTTTGATCCCGAGATTGAAAGAACTTTGTTACACACTCGGCAAGCTAGAAGGCGATTGGACTACACGCCTAGTACTTCGGCCTCTCTTGAGGAAAACACCGAATTGCTAGACACCGTCGAGGGTGACTTGGAGTCTGTTACTTCCTATTCTTCTATTGACACTGCTAATACATCTTTGCATCCTACAGGTGAGCCACACATGGTGGAGCCATGCCGGATCACTTTGCATGAGCAAGGAGCTCCGGATATCATACTTCAACCGTTACAAGCAAGATATCCTAACCTTGATCCAAACTTTGAGTTGAAGAGTAGCTTGATAAATCTACTTTCTAAGTATCATGGGTTGCCGGGTCAAGACTCCATCCGACATTTGAAAGATTTTCATGTAGCTTGTTCCATGGCTCGAAGGCATGGAGCCGATGAGGTAGCCATCATGGTTTTTGCCTTTCCTTTTTCTCTTGAAGGACAAGCAAAAACATGATTTTATTCGCTACCGGATGATATTGTGACTAATTGGGATTTCCTGAGAAGAGAGTTTCTTGACAAGTTCTTCCCACCAGAGAAGACCGAATACATCCGGAAAGAGATTTCGGGCATAATGCAAAGAGACCAAGAGAGCATGTATGAGTATTGGTCTCGGTTCAAGAGGTTATTGGAGTCATGTCCACATCACGGAATGACCACTCGCTTGCTCATTAGCTACTTTACCGGAGGTCTTTGTGCGGAAGATAGAAGATTGCTTATCGCCTCTAGTGGCGGGTCCCTTTCGAAAAACAAGACGGTAGGAGAAGCTTGGGATTTGATAAAGGATGTCACCGAATTTATGCAACACACAAGAGTGAGGAATAACCCCCTTAAGGGTGTGGTAGAACCGTCCCCTTCCGAAGCAAGTCTAACCAAGGCACTTGGGGATATGGCCACCATTCTTACACAAATTCAAAGAGATCAAAGGGAGTATTACTCCATCAAAGCCATCCAAGCCCCTCCTCCGGTTGCTCAACTTGAAGGCCCTCCTAGGATTTGTGGGTTGTGCTCTAGCACCACACATTACACCGACCAATGCCATCAAATTCAAGAGGAACATGCCCTTGTGGTAGCCAATATGAATTACAACAACCGTCCACCATATCCTTCTCAAGGCCAGAACAACTACCATCAAGGTAGCAATCAACAAAAAGGGTGGAGAGATAATTCACAAGGAAACAATCAGAACCAAAGATGGAACAACCCTTCTTCTCACCACAATAACAACTCATCCTCATCCCAATATCACCACAATAACACCAACTACCAAGCCAACCAAAACCAAAACAATTACACCAAGTACCAAACACCGCACCATAGACAACAAAACCAAACTCCTACATCTTCCAACAATCAAGTTGATGAGCTTAGAGTCGCTATGGAAAAACGAGATGAGATCAACAAGGCTCAATTTGAGGCCTTGAACACTCAGTTGGCTAACCTCACCAACATACTCTCAAAGATGAACATGTCAAACCAACCACCAACTCCCAATAACAACACCACCCAACCCTCAAGTTCATCCAACCTTCCATCCCAACCCCAACCAAACCCAAGAGGCGGTCTCAATGCCATCACTCTACGGTCGGGGACTACATTGGAGGAAATACCCCCAAAAATCATGGGAGAGGTGCATGAAGAAGAGGTAGTTGTTGGAGCTCCACATAAAGAAGAGGTGGTAGACAAAAGGCATGATGAAGAAGGAGTAAACCTCAAGAAACCCAAGAGAAAAGCCGTAATCGATGAATCAATTCCTATTCCATTTCCTTCCATGGTGAAGAAAGCAAAGAAGACACTGGAATTTGATTTAGACATGCTCCAAGTGTTCAAAAAAGTCAAGGTAACCATACCACTCCTTGACGCTATTCAACAAATCCCCAAGTATGCGAAATTTTTGAAAGACTTGTGTACACACAAGAGTAGAATAGGGGAATTGGAGACACTATCCTTGGGTAGTTCGATATCTTCCTTGATGGAACCTATTCCAAGAAAATGTGGTGATCCTGGACCGTGCTTAGTGTCTTGTTGTATTGGTGGATACACTTTTCATGACTGTATGTGTGATCTGGGAGCTTGTGTTAGCATCATGCCGTTTTCCATCTATGCGTGGTTGAATTTAGCTCCTTTGAAGAAGTCAGCGGCGAGATTTGCCTTAGCCGATAAAAGTATGATCACAGTAATGGGAATAGCTGAAGATGTACTTGTGGCAATTAAGGATTTAATTTTTCCGGTTGACTTTTACATCCTTGAGATGCCCCCAACAGAAGGTAGAAGCTCATCCTCCGTTCTACTTGGTAGACCTTTCCTCAAAACCTCCAAATTCAAGCTAGATGCTTTTACTGGTATATATTCCTTTGGAGTTGGAGAAAGACTATCAAGTTCAATTTAGAGGAAGCCATGAAACATCCTCCCAAAGAACATTCTATGCTCCGATGCGATATAATCGATGAAGTGGTAGCGGAAGTACAAGAAGAAGATCATGACAAGTCGTGCCACCCCACCGTTGAGGAGATATATGACCAAGAGGATGAACTTAAAGAAGTTGTCAAGAATGAGTCCCATGAGCTTGATGAAAAGGAACCTCATCTTGAGATGGCAAGTGAACTGAAACCCCTCCCCTCTCATCTGAAATATGCATTCCTAGAAGACTGTGGGTTTCCGGTTATTATAGCTAGTGAGCTCTCAAGTGAGGAAGAGAAAAAACTCCTAGACGTTCTAAGAAAGTACAAGAAAGCGATAGGGTGGAGCCTTGCGGATATTGTAGGGATTGACCCGCATAAGTGCATGCATAGGATATTTCTCCAAGATGGAGCCAAGCCGGTTCGGCAACCACAAAGGAGGCTCAACTCAACCATCCTTGATGTAGTGAAGAAAGAGGTCACCCGGCTACTGGATGCGGATATCATATACCCTATTTCCGACAGTGAGTGGGTGAGCCCGGTTCAAGTTGTTCCCAAGAAGTCGGGCATCACAACGGTCAAGAAGGAAGACGGAGAAATGGTCACTAAAAGAGTGCAAAATGCGTGGCGAGTATGTATTGACTACAGAATGTTGAATGCCGCCACACGGAAGGACCATTACCCCTTACCCTTCATCGATCAGATGCTAGACCGCTTGGCAGGTAAATCTCACTACTGTTTTCTTGATGGATTTACTGGATATTTTCAGATACATATTGCTCCTGAAGATCAGGAGAAGACCATTTTTACATGTCCGTTTGGCACCTTTGCCTATAAAAGGATGCCATTTGGATTATGTAACGCACCCGCCACTTTTCAGAGGTGCATGATGAGTGTCTTCTCCGATCTAATGGAGAATTGTCTAGAGGTTTTTATGGATGATTTCAGCGTTTATGGTGTCTCATTTGATTGTTGTTTGGAGAGCTTGGCCAAGGTCCTAGCTAGATGTGTTGACACCAACCTTGTCTTAAATTTTGAAAAATGTCACTTTATGGTAAGACAAGGTATAGTGTTAGGACATGTAGTATCTCATGAAGGCATTTCTGTGGACCCGGCCAAGATCGATGTTATCACTACTTTGCCTCACCCCTCATCTGTGAGGGAGGTCCGCTCGTTTTTGGGACATGCAGGATTTTACAGACGCTTTATCAAGGACTTCAGCAAGATTGCCTTACCATTGTCGCGCCTACTCCAAAAAGATGTGGATTTTGAGTTTGACAGTGACTGTGTAAAAGCTTTTGAAGAGTTGAGGAAAATTCTCACCATAGCACCGATTGTGCGAGGCCCCAACTGGACGTTGCCATTTGAGATAATGTGCAATGCGTCAAACTATGCTGTGGGTGCCGCGCTTGCACAGCGTGAGGGTAAACTTCCTTATGTCATTGCTTACTCTTCTAAGACACTAGATGCCGCACAATCCAGCTATACCACTACCGAAAAAGAACTCTTAGCCATTGTTCATGCCTTAGATAAATTCAGATCTTATTTGCTAGGTTCAAAGATAGTGGTATACACGGATCATGCAGCTATGAAGTATTTATTGACAAAAAATGAGTCAAAGCCTAGACTCATACGTTGGATTCTGCTTTTGCAAGAATTCGACATTGAGATTAGGGACCGGAGTGGATCTCAAAACCTGGTTGCGGATCACTTAAGCCGCATTGAGAATTTAAAAACTGATCCATTTCCGATCAATGACTCATTCCCATTGGAAAGTTTGCATGCTGTGTCAGCTAGTTTTCTTTGGTTCGCCCCAATGGCAAACTACTTGGTTGCAAAAATCTTCCCTCCCAACTTTTCGAAAAATCAAAGGGACAAGTTGAGGAGTGATTCCAAATACTACATTTGGGATGACCCTCACTTGTGGAAGAGAGGTGTAGACCAAGTAATCCGAAGATGTGTCCCGGAATCCGAATTTCAACCAATTCTGAAAGCTTGTCATTCGTCCGACTATGGTGGCCACTTTGGCCCACAAAGGACCACTAAAAAGGTGTTGGATTGCGGATTCTGGTGGCCAACCTTATTCAAGGATGCTAACCGGCTATGTGTATCTTGTCATCAGTATCAAAAGTCAGGAAACACATCCCAAAGGGATGAAATGCCTCAACAACCTATGTTGTTCTGTGAGATATTTGATGTGTAGGGCATTGACTTTATGGGACCGTTTCCTAACTCTAGTGGGCATCTGTACATTCTGTTAGCGGTTGACTACGTGTCAAAGTGGGTGGAGGCCGTACCTACCCGCCTTGACGACGCCAACACCGTTGTTTCTTTCATTAGGAATCACATTGTATGCCGTTATGGGTCGCCACGAGCAATCGTGAGCGACCAAGGATCCCACTTTTGTAACAGGAAGGTAGAAGCATTGCTCAAGCGCTATGGAGTATCGCATAAGGTTGCCACTGCTTATCATCCGCAAACAAATGGGCAAGCGGAAGTTTCCAACTGGGAAATCAAAAGAATCTTGGAGAAAGTGGTCAATCCACAAAGAAAGAATTGGAGCTTCCGGCTAGGAGATGCACTATGGGCTTATAGAACAGCCTACAAGACTCCGATAGGAATGAATCCCTTTCGGATTGTCTATGGCAAGGCATGCCACCTTCCGGTGGAGATTGAGCATCAAGCATACTGGGCGGTAAAGCAGTGCAACATGGATTAGGCCAAGGCGGGTGAAGCTAGGAAGTTACAATTAGAAGAGCTTGAGTGTTTGAGGAACGAGTCATATGAGAATGCCCGAATTTATAAGGAGAAGACTAAGGCATTCCATGACCATCACATTCGGAAGAAGGACTTTAAAGTAGGAGATGAAGTCCTCCTCTACAACTCAAGGCTCCGATTTATGCCTGGCAAGCTCCGTTCTAGGTGGGAAGGACCTTTTAAGGTGAAAGAAATGAAGCCGTACGGAGTGGTGGAATTGTTTGATCCCAAAGGTGAAGCAACTTTCAAGGTGAATGGGCATAGGGTGAAGAAATATCATGGTTGCAAACCTCCAAGGGAACTAGAGGTGTACATATTGGAGGATGCACCAAGTGGAGATGAAGCTTAAGAAGAGGACCGTCCAACTTAAGGACGTAAAAGAAAAGTGCTTGGTGGGAGGCACCCCACCGTGGTAAGATCTTCCTTGTTTATACCATCTTGTAGTATCTTTAGTTCTTTGACTTTTATGCTCTTTTGATGATTGGTTGAGTGCTTAGGGATGCTAGCTTTGTTGGTTCTGTTAGATAGGTAGAATGTTCTTTTAGATAGGTTATGAAAGAGATAAAGAAAACACAAAATTTTTCTTTAACAAAGAGCACCGACGCGCAAGCGCACAGTGCGCGCGCGCGCCGGTTGCGAATTCTCCTTTTTAGGCCAAAAACCCGAGAGTTGGGCCAACTTTGTTCCCAACTCGCGCCAGGCACCCACGCGTTCGCGTACATGCCGCCTGCGCGCAACATTGCCAGTTGACCATCGACGCTCACGCGCACAGTGCGCGCGCGCCGATGGGGCTGTGTGGAATCTCTGGTACATTTTCCAGAGAGTTGTGCCACAATTGGGCCAACTTTATGCCGAAACTAATGCGTCTGCGCGTAGTGCGCGCCCGCACCAGATCTCAAATACCACAAGCACGCGTTCGCGCATAGTGCGCGTCCGCGTGCATGCCTCCCTGGGTCACCCTGGTACAAAAACCAGAGACTTGAGCCAGGTTTATGCCACTCTTGTGCCTGAGGCACAACTCCTCTCGCGCGCGCGCGCCATTGCCGCGTACGCACCATCAGCCAGCACCTTCACGACGCGCCAGCGCACCCTGCGCGCGCGCGCCATATGCGCGAATCAGATTAATATTTCGCGCCGTTTCACTCCTTTCTCACTCACATCCCCTTTCTTTTTATTTCTTAGTTCACTCTTCCCCTCTCTTCATCACTTCCCTTCTCTTCTTCTTCTCCCACAACCCACCACCTTTGTCTCCGGCCACTCACCGGACAACCATCTTTTCCGGTGGCGCTACACTTCTCTTACTTCCTCTCTCATCTTCACAAAAGAAGATTCAACCTTGCTTTTTCATACTCTTCAAGGTTTGATTTTTCCCCCCTTTTACCTTTTCTTATGTTATTTCTTCTAGTTAAATGCTTCTTGCTATCTTACTTAGTTTCTCTTTTGCTTGTTAATGATATCTCTTGCTTTTGTTTGCTTCTTTTCTCTATCTTTTCTTTGTTTAACCATGGATGTTGAACTTGAACTTAAATGGCATTACTAAGTCTTTTGTCACTCTTTTACCATTGTGTGATGTTTATGTGGTGATTGATGTTCTATTTTGGGCTTTAGATTGGTTTAGTATTTCATAATTGCTCATTGCTTGATTATTGCACGCCAAGTGTTCGAGGAAATGCACAACTACCATTTTGGCTCATTTTAGTCATACACTTTCAAAATTGGTGCTCCCTCCTCATTCACTTGCTTCTTCTTCAAGGCGTTGAGTCTAATTTATGTGCTTAAGGTCATACTTACCAATCCCATATTAATTGAACATGACTTTCTTTTGCTAAGGATGCTTGAGACTACTCTTCTCATGCTTTTGTATGCCTTACCTTCTCTTGCATCACATTCCGAGTGATATAACCCCTGCATTCATATTCATCATGGGCATGACATATCACTTGCATGTTTTTATCAAATTGTTTCTTGGGTTTAATGTTTTCCTTTCTCCCCTTTCCTTTTAGGATGGCCACCAAAAAGGGCAAGGAGGTAGCTTCGAGGAAACCGGCCGCAAAAAGGGTGCCCCAAAGATCGAATTCTAAGGCACGTTCTTCAATAGGAGCCAAACCTTTATCAAAGAACGGAAGGACACCCGCTCTTATTGATGAGGATAACAAGGGCAAACCGGCAAGAGACTCATCAAGGTTCCCTAACCGCTTTTGTGAACTTCGGTTCCCCTCCATAGTGGCAAGGAACTATCATCCTGAGCACTTACTCGCTCTGCCGGATAGGGTTGCTCCTTATATTCTACCCCGTATCGAAAAGCGAGGATGGAAGTTTCTTTTGAGGAAACCAAGGGAAATCAACCTCTCTTGGGTGGAAGAATTCTACACTAACTACCATCTCTCTTCTCTTCGATCGGTGTATATGCGCCGGAAGCAAGTTTCAGTTTTAGAAGAGGCTATTCAGCAGGTGCTCAATGTTTTACCAGTGCCAATTGACATGGATGGATACCAAGAAGTCTTGCGTCAGCGAGTGGAGTACAGATTTAATTGGGACTCAATTCTCCAAGTCATCGCTGAGCCTGAAGCATCTTGGATCCATGGTAGACAGCGGATGAGGCCCAAAAGTATCGATGCTCGCTTCCTCTCTGTGGAAGCTAGAGCCTGGGCGCAGATCCTTTCCCACTATGTGCTACCTAGCACTCACAGGTCGTCCATCACAGCGGACCTTGCTTTGCTTGTCTGGTGTATCCTCATGGAGAAGCCGGTGAACATCCCATTTCTTGTCAAGCAAGCAATGAGTCAAGTCCACGACCGAGGTAACCTGCCATTTCCAGCTTTGGTATCTGACTTAGTTTCTGCTGCGGGTGTTTCTTGGGAAGCCAAGGATAAGAAGATCATGGTTCCGGCTAAGGGCGATGTGGTCCCAAGCAGAAAATACCTATATCTTCCCATGAACAAACCAAGCCCCGACATGGTCCCACCACTTCTTTGTCCCTCAAGCTCATCTTCACCACCACTGAGATCCACAGATCAAAGGATAGAAGACCTTCACCGGAAGCTGGATAGGTATAAGCGGCACAACCACCGCCGATACACCCACCTCAAAGAGCTTCTGAGTCGTGTTGCCCCTAGCATGGAGGAGCCCGAGATATTCACCTCCACCTCGAACCCAAGCGATGAAAGTTCTGATGGGGGAGATAGTGAAGACTCCAGTCCCGACCATCCCTTAAGTATCATTCATAGCACGGAGGACCGTGCTAATTTCTAAGTGTGGGGAGGTCGTTCGACCGATCTCCATGGGTAACATTCTCTTCTCTTCAATAACCATGGAGTTATGTTTTGCATATAGTTAGTATATGGCACGCATAGTTAGTTTATTTCTTGTAAATACCCTTGCATGATAGTTAGTTTTATAGAATTACTTGGTCAAAGCAATAACTTTCTCTCCAAGAAACTGTGTCCTGGGTGACCTACCAAAATTTTGAAATTTTTTGCAGTAAACTAGCTTTAAGAATGTATTTTGGAATATAGTGATTGAGTTAAGAACACAAGCATGAAAGTTTTGAGCCTATTGCATGGTTACATCTTTTAACCATTATTTCCATTCTTGTGTGCATATCTCTCTCCATGAATGTGATCCTTGATTTGTCTAATTCTATATGTCCATTGCTTTGTGTATTAATGCATTTGCGTGATTGAGGCCATTGTTTCATTAACCACTTTTCCCAAATAGCCTTAACCCTTATATCTACCATTGCTAACCAATTTTGAGCCTTTGATAAACCCTCTTATTCTTAAACAGAGCATGCCAACAACCCTAAGCGAAAAAACCATGAATGTTCCTGAATTTGAATCCTTGATTAGCTTAGGTAAGTTAGGTTGTGTATTATTCATACAGGAGGAGTATACTTTGGGAATTCGGGTAGATATATAGGCATGTAATTGTAGTGTAATTGAAAACGCTAGGATTTTGGGAACATACTCATGTGTTAAATGATTGCACCGTATGCATTGACACTTTAGTTCACTAAGAAACCCCAAGGAAAAGGGGATGTTGATAATAATGTCATATATAAAAAAAAATAAAAAAAAATAATACCCCAAGATAAAGTAATAAAAACAATGCATATAGTAGGTGGACTGAAAAGAAGCCATGAGTATGCAAAAGGGTAGAAATTCAAGGGTAGCTAGGAATATATTGTAGTTGTATAGGTTGTTTTAGGTGTCTAGTGGGATCCGAGGTTGATCAAGGACTCAAATTTTAAACTCACTTAGCCATATACATCCTCACCTTCACCCTAGCCCCGTTACAACCCATGAATAAGACCTCATGATACTTGTAAGCATGCGTTAAGTAAGTGTCGATTGATTAGATGAAAGACAAATCTTGGAAAGCATGATCAGGAGGAGATTGAGTGACGAACCCTAGACACTTGAGCGAATAGAGCGTATACACTTCCGGTGAGGGTTCGATGCTCAATGCTTGTTCCCGGCTTTCACAAGCGTTCTTTCAGCAAGTCATATGCACTCTTTAGTGATACTCAATCTGGTAGAACTCGTGAACCGCATACTATCTTCACCCTATATGCTCACATGTATTCTTGTAGGATGGATTCACTTTTGACCAAGTAGGTAGATGACTTTGCATTAGTTACATGCATCCGTTTAGATACTTAGCATTTTGTTTTTCACACTCTTGGCCTAGGTCAAGGGAATTGGGTAAACTTGAGTCATTGGGTCTAATGGATTTGATGATTTGGGAGCCCTAGGTGGTCAATTTGATACTCATTGACGCCAACCCACTACTAATCTAATTAGTAGGTAGGTTGGGACTTATGGGTTGATGTGGCTAGGGCCATTTGACGTACTTCAAGTTTAGGGGTAGATATCACGTACTTAAGACTTGGGAGTAGACTTAATGAGCTTGGTTCCTCATAATTGTCAAGATGAAGTGTTGGACAAGGATTGTGACCCCAATTCCCATGCCTAGCCAAGAGTTTTTTTTAGCATTCATATTTGAAAACCGATTTCCAATTTCACGTATCTTAGTAGTAGTTATTCGTTTAGCTTAAGGTAGAATTGAGTAGAATATTGCTTGCTCATTGGAATTGCTTGGTTTTTGCTTACGTAGTTGAATTCGTTTGTTGCCATTTAAGATTACTTTCTTGTTGAGTTTTCCATTTACTTTTATGTTCATAACTCTCAACCCCGGATTTCTAACCAATGTCGAAGCGCATGTTTGCCCATTCTTCGTGAGACGACCCGAGGTTTGAATACTTCGGTTATTTCTATTGGGGTTGAAATTGTGACAACCAAATCCCTCTTCTAAATTTGACCCCAAGGCTTGTTGTTGGTAGGCTATACTCACAACGAGGTGATATTAAAGAGAAAAATCTTACTAATACAACATCCCTTGGTCGCAAGACTTAAAGTGATCGTCAACAGGCTGTCAATGTATCCTGGTTCAAAACCAATTTAATATAGGAGAAGAAAACTTAGCGAGGAGAAAGCCTGAGTAGCAGAAGATTAAGTGGAGGCACTTGGAGGCCGAATTCAATAGGGATGTTGAATACTCGCTTTGGTTGGCCAACAAGTGAAGATGTATGTCAACTATATCGACCTAAACAAAGCATGTTCCAATAATCCATATTCCCTTCCTGGAATTGACACTTTGGTAAATGTGGCATCAGGATACAGATTCTTATGATTCATAGATGCCTACTCAAGGTATAACCAAATACCCATGCATGCCCTAGATTAGGAAATGACCTTATTCATCACTCTAAAGGCCAATTATTATAATATGCTAATGCCATTTGGATTAAAAAAAATACAAGGGTCACTTATCAAAGGTTAATGAAAAAGGTCTTCCATGAACATTTCGGATCCTTGATCAAAGTGCACGTGGACGACATGCTTGTTAAGATCAGAGAGGAAGCAACCTTGGTGTCCAACCTTCAAAAGGTATCTGTACAATTAGAAGGCACAACATGAGATTCAATCCAACCAAATATGCATTTGTCGTAGAAGCTATGAAGTTTTTGAGATTCATGCTCACTCAGAAAGGGATCGAGGCTAACCTAGACAAATGATCTGCTATTTTGAATATGTTAAGTCTAACTTGCCTTAAGTAAGAACAACAGCTAAACAAGAGGCTTGCAGTTCTCTCTCGATTTTTTGCGGGATTAGCCCTCAAGTCATTACCCTTGTTTTCCCTGCAAAAGAAAAGTACTGCTACAGGTGGATAGAAGAATGCGAAAAAGCATTTCAAGAATTCAAAGAATACTTGTTCTGGCCTCCAGTTTTGACAAAGCCAAAAGCTAGGAATGAACTAGTGATCTACCTAGCAATGACTAATAAAGCCGTGGCAACAGGCCTTGTCTGAGAAGAAGAAAAGGGGAGCGATAACCTATTTATATTACAAGCAAAGCACTATAAGGATCCGAACTTAATTATCAGAAGACTGAAAAAGTAGTCTATGCACTTGTATTGACATCTAGAAGATTGCGCCTCTACTTTAAAGCTTACACTATTAGAGTCCGGACAAATCAACTTGATAGACCCCAATTTTAGGGTTCATCTTTTGTTGAATTTAGTAGCTTTTATCAACTTATCTCATATTTACTCAATGAAATAGCATGGTTTGTAAATTCTCCCTAAATTGTGCTTAAGAGTAAAAACATCCTTTTTAAGCTCCTAAATTGCTAAATTTAATTTCTTTTAATTCCATTCGATGCCTTGATGTGTTTGTTAAGTGATTTCAGGCTTAGAAGGTAAAGATTGGGTTGAAGAAATGAAGAAAAAGCATGCAAAAATGGAGAATTATTGAAGAAATGAAGTTTTGGTAATCTGTCCAGTTCTGCGTACGCGTGACCAGAGCTTTCGTCAAGCGACGCGTACGCGTGACCTCCGCGTACACGTGACACTTGTCATGTGACCAACTTAAAGAAATCGTGGCTGGTGATTTCTGAGCTCATCAAGGCCCAAATTCAACTCATTTCTGAAGTATTTGAAGTCAAATTCAAGAAGGAACAAGGGGGAGCAATTAGGATAGCTTAGGAATCATGCTTAGGATAGTTTTCTAGAGAGAGAAGCTCTCTCTTCTCTCTAGAATTAGGGTAGATTTAGGTTAATTTTTCATAGATTTAGGTCTTAATTCTTGTTTTCATCTAGTTTTTTTTTTTACCTTTCCTTGTTCTGTTGCCTTAATTTTTTTAGTTCTTCTTGTTAATTTCTCTTTTATGCCACTTTTTAGTTTATGAACACTATCGTTAATTTCAATTTCATTTAATACAATTTGATATTTTATGTTTCTTTGATGTTTGTTTGAGTTGTTATTATTGTTATCTTACATTTGGTAGCCTTAGATTTTATTATTATTGCAATTTAATATGCTTTTCTTTTATTGCACACCAAGTATTTGATAAAATGCTTGGCTTAGTCTTAGAGTAGATTTTGAGCATTCTTGACTTGAAAAGAGAAATTAGGCAATCTTGAGTAATTGATATCCAATTTATATTGGTGATCTAGAGTTGTTAGTTAATCTTGTTTCCATTGATATTACTTATGGATTGAGGTTAACTAGGCATATTTGACTTTCTTCCGATGCGAAGATAACATAATAGGCTTAGCTCTTGATAATTATTGTATTATGATTAATGACTAGGATTGAAAACCTTGATTCTCAATCCTTGCCATGAATGCCTCTTTAGTGTTTGCTATCTTTAGTTGTTTTCTTTATTTTATTATCATTTAAAATTCTTGTCTTCTCATACGCAAACCACCACCGATAACATGCATACCTCACTGCAATTCCTTTGAGAGACGACCCGAGATCTAATACTCTCGGTATTTTTATTGGTTTGCACTTGTGACAAACAAATTAAACTTTGATGTAGGTCAATTGTTGGTTTGGAACTATACTTGCAACGAAGCGACTGTCTTATTGAGAAGAAAATTCCGAATCGACGATCACCTTACATCAAGTTTTTGGCGCCGTTGCCGGGGATCGTCGAAAAACTTGATGTAAGGCGATCATCGATTCGGAATTTTCTTCTCAATAAGAGAGTCGCTTCTTGAAAGTATAGTTCCAAACCAACAATTGACCCGCATCAAAGTTTAATTTTGGTTGTCACAAGTTCAACCCAATAAAAATAACCGAGAGTATTACTCCTAGGTCATTCTCCCTAGGAATTACAATAGAATGAAAAATTATTGGTTATGAGTATACGGGGGTGGGTTGATGATAAGAAAAGAAATTAAATTGAAAGAATTTAAATAACAAGAAAATAAAGCAAACAACCAAAGAGAACAAATACTAAAGAGGCATTCATGACAAGGATTGAGAATCAAGGTTTTCTATCTTAGTCATTAATCATAATACAATAATTACCAAGAGCTAAGCCTGTTACATTATCTTCGCAACAGAAGAAAGTCAAATATGCCTACCCCAATCCATAAGTAATGTTAATGGAAAGAATATTAACTAACAACTCTAGATCACCAACCCAAGTTGGGTATTAATGACTCAAGATTGCCTAATTTCTCTTTCCAAGCCAAGAATGCTCAAAATCTACTCTAAGACTAAGCCAAGCATTTTATCAAATACTTGGTGTCCATAAAATAAAAGCATATTAAATTGTAAAAATATTAAAATCTAAAGCTACCAAATGCAAGAAAATAATAATAATTCAATTAAACATTAAGAAACATAAATGACATCAATTACATTAAAGGAAATGAAAATTAACAAGAGTTCATCAACTAAAAAGAGGCATGGTGCACGAAATTGTGATCTTTAACAATGGCGCAAAAAACTTGGTACGCACAATCTTAATCTCAACTCTTTTTTACAACTCCGCACAACTAACCAGCAAGTGCACTGGGTCGTCCAAGTAATAAACCTTACGTGAGTAAGGGTCGATCCCACGGAGATTGTCGGCTTGAAGCAAGCTATGGTCATCCTTGTAAATCTCAGTCAGGTAGATTCAAATGGTTATGAGGTTTTGATAATTAAAATATAAATAAAATATAAAATAAAATAGAGATACTTATGTAATTCATTGGTGGGAATTTCAGATAAGCGTCAGGAGATGCTTTGTTGCTTCTGAACTTCTGCTTTCCTATTGCCTTCTTCCAACCATGCGTTACCTCCTTCCATGGCAAGCTATATGATCCTCTCGGATGAAAACAAATCCATCTGCGCTGTTACCACAGGGCTAATCATCTGTCAGTTCCCGCTAGCGTCGGAATAGAACTATTGTCCTTTTGCACACTGTCACTTGTGCCCCACATTCGCAGGTTTGAAGCTCTTCACATTCATCCCCTCCCAGATCCTACTCGAAATACCATAGACAAGGTTTAGACTTTTCGAATCCTGGATCCTACTCAGAATACCACAAACAAGGTTTAGACTTTCCGGATCCCAGGAATGGCTGCAAATAATTCTAGCCTATACCACGAAGGTTCTAATCTTAGATTAGAAACCCAAGAGAATATATTCCAGCTGTCGTCCAACGACTACGTTGAACATCATGTAGATCGCTTTGTGGTTGTTAGGCACGCGACCTTGGCTAAGCGAGTAACGAAGATTGGGTGATTATCACGGGTCACCCCTTCATTCTGACTTAACTGAATTAAGTACGAGAGTATATCTTGGAGAAGAAGTAGGCGTGAATTGAATAAAAAAACAATAGTACTTGCATTAATTCATGAAGAACAGCAGAGCTCCACACCTTAATCTATGGGGTGTAGAAACTCCACCGTAGAAAATACATAAGTGAAAAAGGTTTAGGCATGGCCGTGAGGCCAGCCTCCAAACGTGTACAATGATCAGGGTCTCAAGATAAAATTTCCGAACGTAAAATAAATCTCTAAAAGTAGTTTTTATACTAAACTAGTAGCTAGGGTTTACAGAAAATGAGTAACTAAGTGCAGATAGTGCAGAAATCCACTTCTGGGGCCCACTTGGTGTGTGCCTGGGCTGAGCATTGAAGCTTTTTCGTGCTTAGGCTGTTTCTAGAGTTAAACGCTAGCTTTGGTGCCAGTTTGGGCGTTTAACTCCAATTCTGGTGCCAGTTTGGGCGTTTTACGCTAGAATTCCTTGGGCTGACTTTGAACACCAGTTTGGGCTATCAAATCTCGGGCAAAGTATAGACTATTATATATTGCTGGAAAGTCCAGGATGTCTACTTTCCAACGCAATTAAGAGCACGCCAATTGGGCTTCTGTAGCTCCAGAAAATCCACTTCGAGTGCAGGGAGGTCAGAATCCAATAGCATCTGCAGTCCTTTTTCAGCCTCTGAATTAGATTTTTGCTCAGGTCCCTCAATTTTAGCTAGAAAATACCTGAAATCATAGAAAAACACACAAACTCATAGTAAAGTCCAAAAATATTATTTTGAATAAAAACTAATAAAAATATAATAAAAAGTAATTAAATAATACTAAAAACTATGTAAAAATAATGCCAAAATGGGTATAAATTATCCGCTCATCACAACACCAAACTTAAATTGTTGCTTGTCCCCAAGCAACTGAAAACAAAATAGGATAAAAAGAAGAGAATATACAATAAATTCCAAACTTATCAATGAAAATTAGTTTCAATTAGATGAGCGGGACTTGTAGCCTTTTTGCTTCTGAACAGTTTTGGTATCTCACTTTATCCTTTGAAGTTCAGAATGATTGGCATCTATAGGAACTCAGAATTTAGATAGTGTTATTGATTCTCCTATTTCAGCATGTTGATTCTTGAACACAGCTACTTTATGAGTCTTGGCCGTGACCCTAAGCATTTTGTTTTCCAGTATTACCACCGGATACATAAATACCACAGACACATAACTGGGTGAACCTTTTCAGATTGTGACTCAACTTTGCTAAAGTCCCCAATTAGAGGTGTCCAAAGCTCTTAAGCACACTCTTTTTTCTTTGGACCACAACTTTAACCGCTCAGTCTCAAGCTTTTCACTTGACACCTTCACGCCACAAGCACATGGTTAGGGACAACTTGGTTTAGCCGCTTAAGCCGGAATTTTATTCCTGTGGGCCCTCCTATCCATTAATGCTCAAAGCCTTGGATCCTTTTTACCCTTGCCTTTTGGTTTAAAGGGTTATTGGCTTTTTCTGCTTGCTTTTTCTTTTTCTTTCTTTTTCTCTCTTTTTTTTTGCCAATTTTTTTTCTGCAAGCTTTTGTGTTCACTGCTTTTTCTTGCTTCAAGAATCAATTTTATGATTTTTCAGATTATCAAATAACATTTCTCCTTTTTCTTTATTCTTTCAAGAGCCAACAATTTTAATATTCATAAACAACAAATTCAAAAATATGCACTGTTCAAGCATTCATTCAGAAAACAAAAGGTATTGCCACCACATCAAAATAATTAAACTAATTTCAAGATAGAATTCAAAATCATGCATTTCTAGTTCTTTTGCAATTAAAAACATTTTTCATTTAAGAAAGGTGATGGATTCATAGGACATTCATAGCTTTAAGGCATAGACACTATATACTAATGATCATGTAATAAAGACACAAACATAGATAAGACATAAAGCAAAATTTTTGAAAAACAGAAAAATAAGAACAAAAAAAATTAAAGAACGGGTCCACCTTAGTGATGGCAGCTAGTTCTTCCCCTTGAAGATCTTATGGAGTGCTTGAGCTCCTCTATGTCTCTTCCTTGCCTTTGTTGTTCCTCCCTCATGGCTCTTTGGTCTTCTCTAATTTTATGGAGGAGGATGGAATGTTCTTGGTGCTCCATCCTTAGCTGTCCCATGTTGGAACTTAATTCTCCTAGGGAGGTGTTAATTTGCTCCCAATAGTTTTGTGGAGGAAAGTACATCCCTTGAGGCATCTCAGGGATTTCATGATGAGGAATTTCCTCATGCTCTTGTTGAGGTCCATGAGTGGGCTCTCTTATTTGCTCCATCCTTTTCTTAGTGATGGGCTTGTCCTCTTCAATGAGGATGTCTTCCTCTATGACAATTCCAGCTGAATTGCATAGGTGACAAATGAGATGAGGGAAGGCTAACCTTGCCAAAGTAGAGGGCTTATCCGCCACCTTGTAGAGTTCTAAGGATATGATCTCATGAACTTCTACTTCCTCTCCATTCATTATACTTTGGATCATGATAGCCCGGTCTATTGTAACTTCAGACCGATTGCTAGTAGAAATGATAGAGCGTTGGATGAACTCCAACCATCCCCTAGCCATGGGTTTAAGGTCAAGCCTTCTTAGTTGAACCGGCTTGCCTCTTGAGTCTCTCTTCCATTGAGCGCCTTCCACACAAATGTCCCTAAGGACTTGGTCCAACCTTTGATCAAAGTTGACCCTTCTAGTGAAAGGATTAGGATCTCCTTGCATCATTGGCAAGTTGAATGCTAGCCTCACATTTTCCGGACTAAAATCCAAGTAGTTCCCCCGAACCATTGTGAGCCAATTCTTTGGGTTCGGGTTCACACTTTGATCATGGTTCTTAGTGATTCATGCATTGGCATAGAACTCTTGAACCATTAAGATCCCGACTTGTTGAATGGAGTTGGTGAGGATTTCCCAACCTCTTCTTTGAACTTCATGTTGGATCTCCGGATATTCACTCTTTTTGAGCTTAAAGGGGACCTCGGGGATCACCTTTTTCTTGGCCACAACTTCATAGAAGTGGTCTTGGTGGACCTTTGAAATGAATCTTTGCATCTCCCATGACTCGGAGATGAAAGCAATTGTCTTCCCTTTCCTTTTTCTAGAGGTTTCTCCGGCCTTAGGTGCCATTAGTTGTTATGGAAAACAAAAAGCTTTAGCTTTTCCCACACCAAACTTAGAATGGTTGCTCGTCCTCGAGCAAAAGAAGAAAGAAAGGAGTAGAAGAAGAAGAAATGAAGGAGATGGAGGGTTGGTGTAGGTTAGGCCAAGGGAGTGTATTGTGTATGATGTGTGAAATTGAATGTGGTAATGAAGGGTATTTATAGGGTAAAGGAGAGAGGGGGTTCGGTCATGAAGGGGAGGGTTTGGGTGGGAAATGGTTTGAATTTGAATGGTGAGGTAGGTGGGGTTTTATGATGGATGGATGTGAGTGGTGAAGAGAGTATGGAGAAGAGGGTAAGATTTGATAGGTGAATGGTGTTTGTGGAAGAGGTATTGAGGTGATTGGTCAAGGGTGTATGGGGAAGAGTGTTATGGAAAGGTGTGAAGAGGAGAGAAGAAGAAGTGGGGTAGGTGAGGATCCTGTGGGGTCCACAGATCCTGAGGTGTCAAGGAATTTGGGTCCCTGCACCAATCTGGCATTTAAACGCCCATTCTGTGCCAATTCTGGCATTTAACGCCAGCTCTGCTACCTTTCCTGGCATTAAACGCCACTCTGCTGCCCATTTCTGGCGTTAAACGCCAGCCAGATGCCCATTTCTGGTGTTTAACACCAGCCTGTGCCAGACAGCCCTTTCTGGCGTTAAACGCCCAGAGTGCTGCCCATTTTGGCGTTTAACGCCCAGAATGCTGCCAGGCTGGGCGTTAAACGCCCATTCTGCTATCCTTACTGGCGTTTAAATGCCAGTAAGTCTGTCCTCCAGGGTGTGCTATTTTTAATGCTGTTTTTCATTCTGTTTTTGATTTTTTTGTTGTTTTTGTGACTTCACATGATCATAAACCTAAATAAAACATAAAATAGCAAAGGAAAATAAATAAATATAATTAAATAACATTGGGTTGCCTCCCAATAAGCGCTTCTTTAATGTCAATAGCTTGACAGTGAAGCTCTTAGAGAGCTTCACAGAGACTCCGAGCTTGATGTTGGCCTCTGACGCGGCGAAAATTGGTGAGTTAAGAATTGTTATAAGATATGCGTTTCAAGTATAGTTCTTAACCAACCAGAAATCTGCTTATCAATTTAGAAGGGCCGTCACAAAAATTAAAATTAAAATACTGGGAGTATGAATCCCAGGTCGTCTCCCAACAAGTTGCAGAAAGGTGTGCTATTTTATTAATCCTGTTAGTCTCCTGTTACAAAAATGGGTGCCTTGATCGCTCACGATTGCTCGTGGTGATCCAAAGCGACAAATAATGTGGTTTCTCACAAAGGAAACAACAGTGTTAGCATCATCAGTGCGGGTAGGAATTGCTTCCACCTATTTGGAAACGTAATCTACAGCTAACAATATATAAAAATAACCATTAGAATTTGGAAATGGACCCATGAAGTTAATGTCCCAAACATAAAAAATTTCACAGAAAAGCATAATTTGTTGAGACATCTCATCCCTCTTGGATATATTACCAAATTTTTGGCATGGGAAACAAGATTTACAAAACTCAGCAGCGTCTCTAAAAAGTGTAGGCCACCAGAATCCACAGTCCAAAATTTTTCTAGCTGTTCTTTGAGGGCCAAAATGTCCTCCACTCTCAGATGAGTGACATGCCTCTAAGATAGACTGGAATTATGATTGAGGCACACACCGTCTAATTACCTGGTCAGCGCCACATCTCCATAAATATGGGTCATCCCATATATAATATTTAGACTCACTTTTCAGCTTGTCTCTTTGATGCTTAGAAGAATTTATCCAGAGCAAAAACAATAGCAAGAAGCTCTTTCTCAGTAGTAGTGTAATTGGACTGAGCGGCATCTAAAGTTTTAGACGCATAAGCAATAACAAAAGGGTCCTTACCTTCACACTGAGCCAGTGCTGCTCCTACTGCATGATTGGAGGCGTCGCACATTATTTCAAATGGCTGGCTCCAGTCTGGTCCTCTCACAATTGGAGCTTGAGTCAGGGCGGTCTTCAGCTTATCAAATACTTGTTTGCAATCCTCACTGAACTCAAACTCAATATCCTTCTGCAGTAGCCTGGATAAGGGAAGTGCTACCTTACTGAAGTCCTTAATGAATCTCCTGTAAAAACCTGCATGGCCAAGGAACGAACGAACTTCCCTCACAGAAGAGGGGTAAGGTAAACTAGAAATAACATCCACCTTTGCTGGATCTACAGAAATGCCAGTATTAGGCACAACATGTCCTAGTACAATCCCTTGTTTAACCATAAAGTGACATTTTTCAAAATTTAATACAAAGTTTGTACTGACACATCTATCTAATACTCTAGATAATCCATCTAAGCAAAGGCTAAAGGAATCGCTATAAACACTAAAATCATCCATAAAAACTTCCATACAGTCCTCAATAAGATCAGAGAAAAGACTCATCATGCACCTTTAGAAGGTAGCTGGTGCATTGCACAAGCCAAAGGGAATTCTTTTGTAAGCATAAGTCCCAAAAGGACATGTAAAAGTAGTCTTTTCCTGATCCTCAGGAGCTATATGAATCTGGAAATATCCTGTATAACCATCTAAAAAGTAATAATGTGATTTACCTGACAGACGATCCAGCATTTGATCAATGAATGGAAGAGGATAGTGATCCTTACGGGTTGCTTGGTTGAGGTGTCTGTAGTCAATGCAGACCCTCCAAGCATTCTGTACTCTGGTTGCTATGAGCTCTTCATGCTCATTCTTCACTGTAGTGACTCCAGACTTCTTTGGCACCACTTGTACTGGGCTTACCCATTCACTGTCTGAGATGGGATAGATGATATCTGCCTCTAGTAGTCTGGTCACTTCCTTCTTGACAACCTCTAAGATAGTGGGATTCAGTCTTCTCTGGGGTTGATGAACGGGCCTTGCTCCCTCTTCTAAAAATATTCTGTGCTCACATACTTGAGGGTTGATGCCTACTATATCTGCCAAACTCCACCCAATTGCCTTCTTGTGCCTCCTCAGCACACTAAGTAACTGCTCTTCCTGTTGAGAAGTGAGTTCCCTTGCAATGATAATTGGAAACTTCTGCTCGTCTTCAAGGTAAGCATATTTGAGGTGTGGAGGAAGGGGTTTTAATTCTAACTTCTGATCATGGTCAGGCTCTGGGTTGTCTGGAGATGGCAACAATGGTAAAGCACTATCATTGTCCTCTGAAAATGTCCCCACACTTGGACCTTGTCCTATCTACTTCTCTTCAAATTCCTCCTGGTGAACTTCAGCCACAGTTTCATCTATAATGTCACACTGGAGGACAGAATGGTCCTCTGGAGGATGCTTCATAACTCCATTCATATTGAAACTTACTAATCAGCCATCTATTTCAAAAGAATATGTTCCTGAAAAAGCATCCAATTTGAACTTTGATGTCTTCAGGAATGGTCTTCCAAGTAGGATTGATGATGACTTCTCTGAGTCATTTTGGGGCATCTCCAGGATATAAAAATTAGTGGGGAATGTGAGCCCCTTAATGCCCACTAGTACATCTTCAGCAACTCCAACCACTGTAATAATGCTTTTATCTGCTAACACAAAACGAGCTGCCGGCCTTTTTAAGGGAGGGAGCCTCAAAATATCATATATAAAGGCATTATACTCACACATGCTCCTAAATCACACATGCAGTCAGAAATTATCACACCACCAATAGTACAATTAACCATACAAGGACCTGGGTCACTACACTTTTCAGGTAAACCTCCCATTAAAGCAGATATAGAACTACCTAAAGGAATAGTTTCTAATTCATTAATTTTGTCTTTATGTATACATAAATCTTTTAGAAACTTTGCATATTTAGGTACCTGTTGAATAACATCAAAAAGAGGAACAGTTACCTCAACCTTTTTGAATATCTCTACCATTTTGGGATCAAGTTCCAGCTGCTTCCTGGGCTTCCTTGCAAGTTGTGGAAATGGAATGAGAGTAGTGTCTTCTATAGTATCGGCGCCCTGTGGTGCTTCCTCCTGTGGTTGAACTTCTTCTTTTTCAGCTATGTCCTGTATGTCCTCTTCCTCTTCAACATCTTCTATTTCCACTACCTCTTCAGCTGAGGCGTGTTCTGGTGGGCTTGGCTCCTCCTGATTCCTCTCCTGCAGTGTGGTTCCGGACCTTAGGATAATGGCATTAATGCCACCCTTTGGATTGGGTAATGGTTGAGAGGGGATTCCACTGGAGCTCAAGGGCTGGTTATTGGAGTTATTCATTGATCCAATCTGTGAGACAAGAGCTTGCAGGGTAGAGTTCAGACCATTTAGTGTAGCATAAAGGTTATTTTCCATGGTCTGTTGTCTCCAATCAATGGATTGTAGTAAATCATCATTAGAAGATGAGGAAGGATAAGTAATTTGAGAGGTCTGCTATTGGGTATTCTGTGGTCCTTGAGATTGCCTCAGGTGAGGTGCTCTGTAAGGCTGGTTCTGGTTCTACTGCCTGTTGTTATTATTATTCTACCTCTGATTTTCCTGATTGTCTCTGCCTCCTCTGTTGTTGTTGTCCCTCCAATTCTGGTTAGAATTGTCTTGCCATCCATGGCTGTAATTGCCACCTTGATTGTACCCTTGGTTGGGACGGTCATAGAAGTTATGAGTGGCTGCCACGGTGTTGTCTTCCTGCTGGAGCTACGGACATTCATCAGTATAATGGCTATAATCAGCACAGATTCCGTAAACTCTCTGTGGGACTAACTGTTGGCTTTGCTGTGGTGGAGAAGGTTGGGCTTGCTGAACTTATTGTTGATTTAATTGCATCTACTTCAGCAAGTTGGTCATTTCACAGATACTCTGAGTTAGAGCAGCAGTCTCTCTGCTAGAGGATACTTCTGCAACGCCTTTTGAACGGCCTTGTTTCTGCCTGTGATTCTGAGTAGATTCAGCTAAGTCGCTGATCAATTGCCATGCCTCATCAGTAGTCTTGTACTTTTTCATAGACTTATTGCTAGCACTTTTCAATGTGGTCTTATCTTGGGGCCTCATGCCCTGTGTGACGTAATCGAGTAACACTATCTTGTCAATCATATGGTGGGGGCAAGCTTCTAGAAGATTATTGAAGCGCTCCCAGTATTCATAGAGAGTCTCAGATTCATCCTGAACAATCATGGAGATGTCTTTCCTCAGTTTATCAGTAACTTCAGTTGGAAAGAATTTTTCCAAAAATTCTCTTCTAAGTGTATCCCAGTTGAAAATCTCTCAGGTGCTTGATAGGCTCTTGAGCAGGTAAGCCATGAAACTTAGGCATCAAATTGAGCAGTGCAGTCTTTATTTCAAAGTCTGTAGCCACTGCTGGGTGATGCGCTTGAAACGATTGCATTGTAAAATCAGGGGCTCCAGCCCCCTGGATAGTAACTCTCCTAGGTGCTGCCATGTCACCTATACGTAAATTAACCGAATCAGTAGAACGGGGGCTGATTTCTTCCTCAAATGACGTTTCAGATCCGCCCTCTGAGAGGACTAACCGATGCCGACCTTGCCTTATTCGTGAAATAGTTCTTTCAATCTCAGGATCGAATACTGGCAAGCTTGGATCAGGAAGTGAACGCATCATCTAGTGAAAGAAACAAGCAGCTCATAGTAGCAAGATAAAATAAAAAAATTCTAATTAATAACTTTAGCACTCTATTGCAAATCCCCGGCAACGGCGCCAAAAATTGACGTGGCAGAAATTGGCGAGTTAAGAATTGTTATAAGATATGCATTGCAAGTATAGTTCTTAACCAACCAGAAATCCGCTTATCAATTTAGAAGGGTTGTCACAAAAATTAAAATTAAAATACTGGGAGTATGAATCCCAGGTCGTCTCCCAACGAGTTGCAGAAAGGTGTGCTATTTTATTAATCAGATGTTTTCAAAAAGAGTTTGAATTGAATAAACAGGAAATTAAATTGGAGAAATTAAGTAATTTAAATAAAAGCCTTGACTGGGAGTAGATTAGTTGGAAGCCCTATTCTTGTTACAGTACTCTCAAGATTAATTGATAATTGAAGGTTGTTCTGTTTAGTTATCCCTTACTAGGTAAAGGAAAGTCAAACAAGTTGGAATGCTGTTTCTATTCACAAGTTCCAATCCGCTTACTTGGAAGGACTGGCGTTAGTGACTAGAGAGCAATCCAACAATAAACCTAATTACAATTTCCCCTTTGAGCATTCCAACTCAAGGGAGTAAAGCCAAGTAAAGAAAATGAACTAGAATGACGAAGTCTTGATGAGGTAATAACTCTTCTCAATATCCCAATGCAAAGAGCAATTGAAATAAAAATCCTAAGAACTATGAATGTGTAGAGAGAAAACCTAGAAGAGGAGTAAAACTAGATCTAAAACTAAAAACTGTATAGAATGAATGTCGTTTTGGTTTCTGCATGTTCTCTGGCTCTAGTCTGCTTTTCTGGGCCAAAAACTGGGTCAAAACAGGGCCCAAAATCGCCCCCAGCGAATTCTGCAAATTATGCAAATCGCGCACGTCACGCGATCGCGTTATTCATGTGGACGCGTCATTCGGCATGTTGCTTTGCCACGCGGGCGCGTCTTTTACGCCTCCGCGTCACTTGTGCTGTTCCAATCCGCGCGGTCGCGTGAGCCATGCGGCCGCGTCACTGTAATTTCCTCTCTTTCGCGCGGTCGCGTGAGCCATCCGGCCACGTCACTTCTCGCTGGTCATCTCCTTAATTTCTTGTGTTCCTTCTATTTTTGCAAGCTTCCTTTCCAATCTCCAACTCATTAATGCCCTATAAAGCCTGAAACACTTAACACACAGATCACGACATCGAATGGAATAAAGGAGAATTAAAATACATAATTAAAAGTCTCTAGGGAGCAAGTTTTTTAATCATGTAATAATTTTATGAAGGAAATATAAATGCATGCTAATCATATGAATAAGTGGGTAAAAATCATGATAAAACCATGCAATTAAACACATTATAAACCATAAAATAGTGGTTTATCAGCCTCCTAACACCAAACTTAAAATTTGAGTGTGGGGGCTCTGTTTGACTCTGTATTGAGAGAAGCTTTTCATGCTTCCTCTCCATGGTTACAGAAGAAGATCCTTGAGCCTTAAACACAAGATAGTCCTCATTCACTTGAAGGACTAAACTCTCCTCTGTCCATATCAATAACAGCTCTTGCTGTGGTTAGGAAGGGTCTTCCTAGGATGATGGATTCATCCTCTTCCTTCCCAGTGTCTAGGATTATGAAATCAGCAGGGATGTACAGGCCTTCAACCTTCACCAAGACATCCTCTACAAGTCCGTAAGCCTGTTTCCTTGAATTGTTTGTCATCTCTAGTGAGATTCTTGCAGCTTGCACCTCAAAGATCCCTAGTTTCTCCATTACAAAGAGGGGCATGAGGTTTATACTTGAACCAAGGTCATACAGAGCCTTCTCAAAGGTCATGGTGCCTATGGTACAAGGTATTAAGAACTTTCCAGGATCCTGTTTCTTCTGAGGTAATTTCAGTTGAACCAGATCACTTAGTTCATTAATGAGCAATGGGGGTTCATCCTCCCAAGTCTTATTACCAAATAACTTGGCATTCAGCTTCATGATTGCTCCTAGATATTGAGCAACTTGTTCTTCAACAATATCTTCATTCTCTTCAGAGGAAGATACTCATCAAAGCTCATGAATGGCAACAGTAAGTTTAGTGGAATCTCTATGGTCTCTATATGAGCCTCAGATTCCTTTGGTTCCTCATTAGAAAACTCCTTGGAGGCCAGTGAACATCCATTGAGGTCTTCCTCACTGAAAATTTTTGCCTTTTCTTCCTCCTTGCATTCGGCCATATTGGTTATATTTATGGCCTTGCACTTTCTTTTTGGATTCTCTTCTGTATTGCTTGGGAGAGTACTAGGAGGGAGTTCAGTAACTCTTTTACTCAGCTGACCCACTTGTGCCTCCAAATTTCTAATGGAGGACCTTGCTTCAGTCATGAAACTGAGAGTGGTCTTAGATAGATCAGAGACTACAGTTGCTAAGTCAGAGTGGCTTTGCTTAGAATTTTCTGTCTGTTGCTGAGAAGATGATGGAAAAGGTTTGCTATTGCCAAACCGTGTTCTCCCACCATTATTATTATTTAACCCTTGATTAGGCTTCTGTTGATCCTTCCATGAGAAATTTGGATGATTCCTCCATGAAGGATTATAGGTGTTTCCATAGGATTCTCCCATGTAATTCACCTCTTCCATTGCAGGATTCTCAGGGTCATAGGCTTCTTCTTCAGAAGAAGCCTCCTTAGTACTACCTGATGCAGCTTGCATTCCAGACAGACTCTGAGAAATCATATTGACTTGCTGAGTCAATATTTTGTTCTGAGCCAATATTGCATTCAGAGTATCAATCTCAAGAACTCTTTTCTTCTGAGTTGTCCCATTATTCACAGGATTCCTTTTAGAAGTGTACATGAACGAGTTATTTGCAACCATTTCAATAAGTTTCTGGGCTTCTACAGGCGTCTTCTTCAGATGAAGAGATCCTCCAGCAGAGTGGTCCAATGACATCTTGGACAATTCAGACAGACCATCATATAATATACATATGATGCTCCATTCTGAAAACATGTCAGAAGGACACCTTCTGATCAATTGCTTGTATCTTTCCCAAGCTTCATAGAGGGCTTCACCTTCCTTCTGTCTGAAGGTTTGGACTTCCACTCTAAGCTTACTCAACTTTTGAGGTGAAAAGAATTTGGCCAAGAAAGCATTGACCAACTTTTCCCAAGAGTTCAGGCTGTCTTTAGGTTGTGAGTCCAACCATGTCCTAGCTCTGTCTCTTACAGCAAATGGGAAAAGCATAAGTCTGTAGACTTCAGGATTAACCCCATTGTTCTTAACAGTGTCACAGACTTGCAAGAATTTAGCTAAAAACTAATGAGGATCTTCCAATAGAAGTCCATGAAACTTGCAATTCTGCTGCATTAGAGAAACTAATTGAGGCTTAAGCTCAAAGTTGTTTGCTCTAATCGCATGAATTGAGATGCTCCTTCCACAGAAGTCAGAAGAGGGTGCAATAAAGTCACCAAGCATCTTCCTTGCATCTCCACCATTGTTGTTGGGTTCGGCCATCTCTTCTTCTTTTTCGAAAAATTCTGTCAGGTCCTCTCCAGAGTGTTGTGCTTTAGCTTCTCTTAGCTTCCTCTTTAGAGTCCTTTCAGGTTCCGGATCAGCTTTAACAAGAATATTCTTATCCTTGCTCCTACTCATATGAAAAGAAGAGAACAGAAAAGAATAGGAATCCTCTATGTCACAGTATAGAGATTCATTTATATGAGTAGAAGAAGAGAAGAGTAGAAGAATGAGAAGAGAAAAATTCGAACATAGAGAGGGAGAGAGGGTTCGAATTATAAGAGGAAGAGAGGTGTTAGTAAATAAATAAATAAATAGAAAGAGATGAGAGAGAGAGAATTCGAATTTTAAATTAAAATAAAAGGAAATTATTTTTGTTTTTATTTTAAGAGTAAAGTATTATTTTTGTCCCCAACGTTTGGGGTAAGTCCTATTTGTGTCTCTAACGTTTAAATCGTCCTATTTGTATCCTTAAAGTTTATAAAAGTGATTCAATGTTATCCTACTACAGTTATACTAACAAACCAGATTATATTTTTCAATTATTCTCACTTGGATGTATTCATTCTCAATTAGGTCTCACTTGGATGTGTTCAATTTTAATATTATATCCACTATTTGTTTTTAGATTCAATTATGTCCCTAGAAAAGTGAATTATGTAAATATTGTAGGAATTAGTTTCAACATTTGATGAGCTATTTTTCGGAGTAGATCATCGATTCTATCCCAGACATTTGTATTCTAACTTCAAGAAGAGATTTTTAAAACTCAAACTAAAGCACTCATGATGTGTAATTGACAGCGGGATAACATTGAATCACTTTTACAAACGTTAGGGATACAAATAGGACGATTTAAACGTTAGGAACACAAATAGGATTTACTCCAAACGTTGGAGACAAAAATGATACTTTACTTTTATTTTAATTATTGGTTAGTATTCTAATTTTAAGATAAGAAATAAAATAAAATTTGAAAACTAATTAAATTGATTAGTTAAAAAGGATTTTTTGAAAAAGTGTTAGTGATTTTCGAAAATTGGAGAGAGAAGAATAGTTAGGTGGTTTTGAAAAAGATATGATTGAAATAGAAAACTTTTAAAACCAAACAAAAAGTTAAGTGTTTAATTGAAAAAGATTTGAAAATCAATTTTGAAAAGATAAGAAGTTAGAAAAGAATTTTTGAAATTGATTTTGAAAAATATATGATTGAAATTTTGTTTTTAAAAAAATTTGAAAAGGAAGTTAAAAAGATTTGATTTTTGAAATTAAAGTTGGTTACTTGACTAATAAGAAACTAAAAGATATGATTTTAGAATTTAAAGATTGATCTTTTCTTAATAGGCAAGTAACAACTTGAAAATTTTTGAATCTAAACATTAAATGTTAGCATTAATTTTGAAAATTATGAAGTAAAATTAAGAAAAAGATTTTGAAAATCAATTTTAAAAATTTTCAAAAATAATTAAAAAAATGAAAAAGATTTGATTTTTGAAAAGGATTTGAAAAAGATAGAATTTTTAATTTGAAATTTTGACTTGACTAACAAGAAACAACTAAATTTTAAAACTTCATGACTAGATCAATTCAAATTTTCGAAATTTATGAGTGAAATAAGGGAAAGATATATATATTTTTTTTAATTTTTGAATGTTTGGTGAGGAGAGAGAAAAACATAAAAATGATGCAAAACATAAAAATTTAAGATCAAAACTAAAAATGCATGCAAGAACACTTTGAATGTCAAGATGAATACCAAGAACACTTTGAAGATCATGATGAACATCAAGAACATAATTTTAAAGAATTTTTAAGAAAAGAAAGACATGCAAGACACCAAACTTAAAAATTTTTAAACTATAGACACTAATAATTCAAAAATGCATATGAAAAACAAGAAAAGACACCAAACAAGAAAAATTTAAAGATCAAATAAGAAAAATCATCAAGAACAACTTGAAGATCAATGAAGAACATAATGCATGAGTTTTCGAAAATTAAAGAAAAATTAAAAAGATGCAATTGACACCAAACTTAAAATTTGACACAAGACTTAAACAAGAAACATAAAATTTTTGGTTTTTATGGTTTTATAATTTTTTTTGTATTTTTCGAAAATAATTTTGAAAAAGAAAAATAAGGATTTCAAAATTTTTAATAAGAATTCCAGGAATCATGCAATGTTAGTCTAAAGCTTTTCTAAGGATAAGTGAAACCTGGGTCCAAAATTTTAGACATGGCTTAACAGCCAGCCAGGATTCAACATATCTCATGAAACTCTAGAATTCATTCTTAAAAATTCTGAAGAACATATATTTTTATTATTATTAAAAAAAATTTTGAAATTTTTTTTTGAAAATAAAAAGAATAAAAACAAAAAGCTTAAAATTAAAGTAAAATTACCTAATCTGATCAACAAGATGAACCGTCAATTGTCCAAACTCGAACAATCCCCGGCAACAGCGCCAAAAACTTGGTGCACGAAATTGTGATCTTTAACAATGGCGCCAAAAACTTGGTACGCACAATCTTAATCTCAACTCTTTTTTCACAACTCTGCACAACTAACCAGCAAGTGCACTGGGTCGTCCAAGTAATAAACCTTACGTGAATAAGGGTCGATCCCACGGAGATTGTCGGCTTGAAGCAAGCTATGGTCATCCTTGTAAATCTCAATCACGCAGATTCAAATGGTTATGAGGTTTTGATAATTAAAATATAAATAAAATATAAAATAAAATAGAGATACTTATGTAATTCATTGGTGGGAATTTCAGGTAAGCATCTGGAGATGCTTTGTTGCTTCTGAACTTCTGCTTTCCTATTGCCTTCTTCCAACCATGCGTTACCTCCTTCCATGGCAAGCTGTATGATCCTCTCGAATGAAAATAAATCCATCTGCGCTGTCACCGCATGGCTAATCATCTGTCGGTTCCCGCTAGCGTCGGAATAGAACCATTGTCCTTTTGCATACTGTCACTTGTGCCCCACATTCGTAGATTTGAAGCTCTTCACAGTCATCCCCTCCCAGATCCTACTCAGAATACCACAGACAGGGTTTAGACTTTCCGGATCCTGGATCCTACTCAGAATACCACAGACAAGGTTTAGACTTTCCGGATCCCAGGAATGGCTGCCAATAATTCTAGCCTATACCACGCAGGTTCTAATCTTAGATTAGAAACCCAAGAGAATATACTCCAGCTGTCGTCCAATGACTACATTGAACATCATGTAGATCGCTTTGTGGTTGTCAGGCACGCGACCTTGGCTAAGCGAGTAACGAAGATTGGGTGATTGTCACGGGTCACCCCTTCATTCTGACTTAACTGAATTAAGTACGAGAGTATATCTTGGAGAAGAAGTAGGCGTGAATTGAATAAAAAAATAACAGTACTTGCATTAATTCATGAAGAACAGCAGAGCTCCATACCTTAATCTATGGGGTGTAGAAACTCCACCGTAGAAAATACATAAGTGAAAAAGGTTTAGGCATGTCTGTGAGGCCAGCCTCCAAACGTGTACAATGATCAGGGTCTCAAGATAAAATTTTCGAACGTAAAATAAATCTCTAAAAGTAGTTTTTATACTAAACTAGTAGCTAGGGTTTACAGAAAATGAGTAACTAAGTGCAGATAGTGCAGAAATCTACTTCTGGGGCCCACTTGGTGTGTGCTTGGGCTGAGCATTGAAGCTTTTTCGGGCTTAGGCTGTTCCTGGAGTTAAACTCTAGTTTTGGTGCCAGTTTGGGCGTTTAACTCCAATTTTGGTGTCAGTTTGGGCGTTTTACGCTAGAATTCCTTGGGCTGACTTTGAACGCCGGTTTGGGCCATCAAATCTCAGGCAAAGTATGCACTATTATATATTTCTGGAAAGCCCTGGATATCTACTTTCCAACGCAACTAAGAGCGCACCAATTGGGCTTCTGTAGCTCCAGAACATCTACTTCGAGTATAGGGAGGTCAGAATCCAACAGCATCTGCAGTCATTTTTCAGCCTCTAAATCAGATTTTTGCTCAGGTCCCTCAATTTCAGCCAGAAATACCTAAAATCACAGAAAAACACACAAACTCATAGTAAAATCTAGAAATATGATTTTTGAATAAAAACTAATAAAAATATAATATAAAGTAATTAAATCATACTAAAAACTATGTAAAAACAATGCCAAAAAGGGTATAAATTATCCGCTCATCAAGGCATAAATGAGAAATTGACAAGAAGAACTAAGAGAATCAAAGAAATTGAACAAGAAAAAGTAAAGAAAACTAAATCAAAACAAGAATTAAAACCTAAATCTAAGAGAGATTAACCTGAATCTACCCTAATTCTAGAGAGAAGAGGGAGCTTCTCTCTCAAGAAAACTACCCTAAGACATGTTTCTACACTGCCCTAATTGCTCCCCCTTGTTCCTTCTTAAATTTGGCTTCAAATACTTCAGAAATGAGTTGAATTTGGGCCTGGATGAGCTCAGAAATTGCCAGCCACGATTTCTTTATGTTAGTCACATGACAAGTGTCACACATACGCGGAGGTCACACGTACACGTCGCTTGACGAAAACTCTGGTCATACGTATACGAAACTAGGCAGATTACCAAAACCTCATTTCTTTATGATCCTTCATTTTTGCATGCTTTTTCTTCATTTCTACAATCCAATCTTTGCCTTCTAAGCCTGAAATCACTTAACAAACACATTAAGGCATCGAATGGAATTAAAATAAATTAATTTAGCAATTTAAGAACCTATAAAGCATGTTTTTATTCTTAAGCACAATTTAGGGAGAATTTACAAAACTATGCTATTTCATTGAATAAATATGAGATAAGTTGATAAAATCTACTAAATTCAATACAAGATAAACCCTAAAATTGGGGTTTATCACAACTCATAAAAAATATATTACAAAAGATTGACATAGTAGGGTGAATGTTACGGTGGATAATGTAGTTGTCCGAGTTTGATCTCAAGTATGAGCCTAGGTCAGCCATCAAGTCCCAGTATGTTGCTAACTTTGTAGCAGAATATGCAGGTCAAGAACCTAAAGAACAGCCAGTAACTTGGAAGATCTATTCTGATGGACGTCTAACAAAGTCGGTAGCAGGACAAAGTAATCTTGGAAAATGAAAAAGGCACCACATTAGAGTTGTCTTTGAGATTCAACTTCAAAGCTTCTAATAATGAAGTAGAATATAAGGAAGTGTTAGCAAGATTATTACTTGCTCGAGAACCAGGAGCAAAAAAGGTATTCTTTCTCAGTGATTTACAAGTCCTTACATTGCAGATCAATGGAGGTTATCAAGCAAAAGAACTTAACATGAAGTAGTATCTACAGAAGACCTTAAGTCTGCTTTACGAATTCCAAGAATCTAAGGTCCGACACACAGCAAGAGGAAAATGGCGGAGTTGATGCCTTATCGAAGCTTGCAAGCACGAAGCCAGGAGGGAACAACAAAAGTTTGATACAGGAAAACCTCCAACACCCTTCGATCACTAACTAGTCGAATGCAGAAGTACTCATAATAATAGGGCCAGACATGGGTTAGATGAATCCTATTTTGGAGTACATAAAGTTTGACATCTTCCCTTCCAATAAAAAAAGCCAAGAAACTTGTCTGAGAAGTATAGTATTACAACTGGTACAAGGAACCTTGTATAGAAGGGGATCTTAGCTTCATTAGTTAAGTGTGTCCCCACATCCAAAACTGAAGAAGTGTCAGAAGAAATCCATGCAAGAATCTGTGGAAACCATCTGGGAGCTCGATCATTGGCCAAAAAGGTAATTCAAGCTGTGTTTTATTGCCCTATACTACAAAAGGATACCACCAACTATGTGTAAACGTGTTTGGCTTGTCAACTCAATGCCAACTTCCATGTAGCACCACCTGAGGGCTCATCAGTGTCACTTCAACTTGACCCTTTGGGAAATGTGAGATGGATCTATTCAGACCATTTCCACAAGCTCCTGGCTAAGTGATGTATTTGATTGTGGCAATCGATTACTTCACAGAGTGAATAGAGGCAGAGCCTTTAGCTTCCATCACAATGCTACAATGCAAAAGATTCTTGCTCAGAAACATAATTACTAGGTTTGGTGTTCTGACTTCTATCATGGTGGACAATGAAATTCAACTCACTTATGCAACCTTTAGAAAATTGGTATCTGACCTTAAAATCAAACACCAAATCATGTCTGTTGAACACCCTCAGGCTAAGAGGTAGGCTAAAGAAACAAACAAAGTCATATTGCTAGGATTGGAAAGAAGGTTAAAGACAACAAAGGGAGTCTGGGCCAAATAGCTACCACATGTTCTGTGGACATATCGTACAATACCTTAATCCACTACTAGAAAATCTCCTTTTTGACTTACATATGGAATAAAAGCCATGATCTCGGTAGAAATAAATGAAGAAAGCTCATGTATATGATTTTACAATAAGGTCGGGGATATCAAAGCTTACAGAAAATAGCTTGGGCTATTACATGAGGAAAGAGAGCAACTCGGATAAAAGAGGAAGACATCAATCAAAGAATGGTAACCAGATACAGTAAGAAAGTTATTAAGAGAAGATTCAATAAGAATGGTCTCATTATGATTTGAAACGACATCAGGACACCAACTCCTAGGGAAAGGAAGATCACAACTAACTAGAAAGGACCCTATAAAGTGGTGCAGGTTCTTGATGTATGACCATCTTAAACACTTTTCATTAGCATTTATTATGGAAAAGTTGTGAGTTTTGCTTAATAATTATATGATTTTCAAGGCTTTTCTTTTAGTACTTTGATTTCTTTGGTTTCATGATTCTTGTAGGAAAATGTTAGAAAAAGAGAAGAAAAATAACAACGAGTAACCAAAAATTAAAGACAAGTGCAAGGAGAATTCGTGGATATTGTCAACCTTGACCTCTTTACACTCCAACGAGTATCACTTATGCTATAGAGGTCCAATTGACACAGTTCCAGCAATATTAGAAAGCCAACTTCCAGATCTTTTCAATAATATATAATAGTCTATCCTTTTTCTCTGGCCTCACGGTGCTAAACGCCGCGGCATTGGCGTTTAGCGCCAAACCGCATCTAGCATCACCATTCTATGCGGGAGTCCCGGTGCCAAATGCCACCAAAGTGGTGCCAAATGCCTACAACAGCCTCAAACCCAAGAAATCTTTGTAATTAATGAAGATTTGAAGATACTGATGGGATATTTTTGTGGAAAAACGAATTTTTCCAAAACACCCAAAACTAACCGGCAAGTGCACCGGGTCGCATCAAGTAATAATAACTCACGGGAGTGAGGTCGATCCCACAGGGATTGAAGGATTGAGCAATTTTAGTTTAGTGGTTGATTTAGTCAAGCGAATCAAGATTTGGGTGAGAGATTTGTGATTTGCAGATTTAAATTGCATAGAAAGTAAAGGGAATGGGTAATTGGCATGAAATTAAAGAGAACTGAAACTTAAAGTGCTGAATCTTAAAGAACAAGAAATTAAATGGCAGAAACTTAGAACGCAAGAAATGTAAATTGTAGAATCTTAAAGTGCAAGAAATGTAAATGGCTTGAATTGTAAAAGGAATTGGGAATTGGATTTGCAGAATTTAAACAAGGAAAAGTAAACTGCAACAAACAGAGAAGTAAAGGATGACTTGAATCTAACCGGATCTTAAAACAGAAATGTGAATGAGATTTAAAAACATTAAACAGAGGATGTAAAATTGGAATTCAGATCTCAGGACTCAAGAGACTAGATAACCAAGTCTAGATCTCAATGCCTTCCTAGATCCAACAAGAGTAATTGCAAAGGAAATGTAAATTGCAGAGAAAATAGATGAGAGAGCAAGTAACAATCTGCTGCAAGTATTGAAAAATTCTAAAAAGGAAGCTCCCTAAAAACTTAAATCCTATGCTATTTATATACTTTCTTCAAATGGTCTTCAAGTCTTCAATTGGGCCTTTGCTCTTGATGGAATTGGGTTGATAGAGGCCTTGGTTGATTGCTCTTGGAGTTTGGAGAAGAACCGAATCGAACCGGGTTTGGAATCATGAAAGCTTGAGTAAAAGTTTGAGTAAAAGTTTGAGGCAAACTTTTACTCCAACTTTTCACATCAGCCACCCTCTTTTGCTGATACCAATGTTGGGGCAAAAGTTTGGGGTCAAACTTTTGCTCCAACGTTGGCCTCCCCTTGCACACTCATGGCGCCAACGTTAGCCAAAAAGTTAGAGGCTAATGTTGGCGCAAACTTTTGCTCTCCAGGGTGTGTTGTTCATGCGCCAACGTTTGCCAAAAAGTTAGGGGCTAACGTTGGCACAAACTTTTGCTCTCCAGGGTGTTGATTTGTGATGCCAAAAGTTTGCCAAAAAATTTGAGGCTAACTTTTGCTCCAGCTTTTTGCCCAAAAGTTTGCACAAAAGTTTGAGGCAAACTTTTGGTCCAGCTTTTTGCTCCCTGGTTCATTTGTAAATCATGTTGCTTGTATGCGAAGTTTGTATTCGTAGGTTTTTCAAAAATTTTGCAGGAGTTCCCCCTAAATATGTGCATTTGTTCCCTTAAAGGGCGTTTTTCAAAGAAAACGATTTAGATATCAAAAGTTTTTTTGCTTAGCGGAAGTCTTTTTGAAATCATTGTTTCGCAAACTTATTCATGTTGCTTGTATGCGAAGTTTGTATTCGTAGGTTTTGATGAATGACAAACGAACAAACGACATGAAAAACAAATACATGAGAATTGGCAAGGACCAACCCCACTAAGTTAACCCCTAACTAATAAAGGAAGGTCAAGTGAGCTATGTCAATCCAAGACCATAAGTCCTAGTTCTCCACCAAATCAATTAGTGAGATCTAGCGTTAATGGCTCCCAATCGTTAATCACTTGGACATTAGTAACTCAAGAGTTCCTAAGTTACCTTCCCAAGCCAAGAGCATAAAATTCTACTCTAAAATCCAACCAAGTATTTTATCAAACACTTGAAAGGCATAAAAGGAAAGCATAGTAAAGAGTGCAAGGAAAGTAAATCTACACTACTCAATTGCAAGAAATTAAACAACAACAAATCAAATGAACAATAAAGGAACATGAAAACATAAATTGCATTAAAATAAAAATGGAAGAACAAAGATGCGTCAACATAAAAGTAAAGAATTACACGAAATAAATCCTAAACTAGAGAGAGGAAAGGTAGAAGAAGAAGAATTGATAAAGGAAAAGTAGATCAAAGCATGAATTAAACATAGATCTAACTTACTCCTAATTCTAGAGAGAAGAGAGAGCTTCTCTCTCTAGAAACTAACTAAAAGCATGTGAAAACTAAAGTAAAACTAAACTAATAACTAGATGTCTCATCCCTCTTTAATCCTTGGGTCAAATAGCATTAGAAATGAGTTGGATTGGGCCAAAAATACCTTAGAATTCGCTGGCCACTACTTTGCTTTTAATAAATCACGTGCAAATCGGTGCGTGCGCGCCCCTCTAAACGTGATGCAACTATGGCACATCTTATATCATTTCGAAACCCTGGATGTTAGCTTTCCAACGTAACTGGAACCGCATCATTTGGTTGAGTGATTTGTGATTTGCAGAATGTAAATTGCATGGAAAGTAAAGGGAATGGGAAATTTGCATGAAATTAAAGATAACCGAAATTTAAAGTGCTGAATCTTAAAGAACAAGAAATTAAATGGCAGAAACTTAGAACACAAGAAATGTAAATTGAAGAATCTTAAAGTGCAAGATATGTAAATGGCTTGAATTATAAAGGGAATTGGGAATTAGATTTGCAGAATTTAAACAAGGAAAAGTAAATTGCAACAAACAGAGAAGTAAAGGGTGACTTGAATCAAACCGGATCTTAAAACAGAAATGTGAATGAGATTGAAAAACATTCAATAGATGATGTAAAATTGGAATTCAGATCTCAGGACTCAAGAGACTAGATAACCAAGTCTAGATCTCAATGCCTTCCTAGATCCAACAAGAGTAATTGCAAAGGAAATGTAAATTGCAGAGAAAGTAGATGAGAGAGCAAGTAACAGAAACTGAAATTCAATTAAGCAGAGAATTAAACAAGATCCCAAGGTGAGATTGAAACAGAAGTTCTTCAATTCTCCACCCAAGATCCGAAGCAAGAAAATTAAAGAGTGCTGGGCAAGAACAAGGAAGAAGAGAGATCAATTCTCCTCCCCAATTCTCTTGAATTAAAATGCTAGAATGTAAAATGAGCTCTCTGCTGCAAGTATTAAAAAATTCTAAAAAGGAAGCTCCCTGAAAAACTTAAATCCTATGCTATTTATACACTTTCTTCAAATGGTCCTCAAGCCTTCAATTGGGCCTTTGCTATTGATGGAATTGGGTTGATAGAGGCCTTGGTTGATTGCTCTTGGAGTTTGGAGAAGAACCGAATTGAACCGGGTTTGGAATCATGAAAGCTTGAGTAAAAGTTTGAGTAAAAGTTTGAGGCAAACTTTTACTCCAACTTTTCACATCAGCCACCCTCTTTTGCTGATACTAACGTTGGGGCAAAAGTTTGGGGTCAAACTTTTGCTCCAACATTGGCCTCCCCTTGCACACTCATGGCGCCAACGTTAGCCAAAAAGTTAGAGGCTAACGTTGGCGCAAACTTTTGCTCTCCAGGGTGTGTTGTTCATACGCCAACGTTTGCCAAAAAGTTAGGGGCTAACGTTGGCGCAAACTTTTGCTCTCCAGGGTGTTGATTTGTGATGCCAAAAGTTTGCCAAAAAGTTTGAGGCTAACTTTTGCTCCAGCTTTTTGCCCAAAAGTTTACACAAAAGTTTGAGGCAAACTTTTGGTCCAGCATTTTGCTCCCTGGTTCATTTTCACTTATTCCAAAAGTTTGAGCTAAAGTTTGAGGCAAACTTTTGCTCAAACTTTTTGTCCTCTCTTCCTCCTAGCCATTCCTTCTTGCTTCAACCTTTCTCCAAGCTTTCTTCACCTATCATTAATCAACCAAACACATCAAAGCTATGCTCAAAATCATGAGATATTCATTCTTTCATAATATGTGACAATTATAGCATAAAACCTCATGAAATAGCATGAATTCATACATGGTTGATTAAATCAAAGGAAACATGAAAATCTACCCAATTGGCTTGCTTATGGCTCAAGAAGGTGCATAATTCAATTGAAAACAAAAGAAAAAGGCTAGTGAAACTAGGCTAAGATGACTTGTCATCAGATACCAAGCTTAAATTACATGAAAGATCACTAGTTAGTCAAAGAGTCATTAAGAAAAGATTTAATTTGATTAGATTTTGTTTTGATTTAGTTTGAATTTGAATGATTAGATTTGATTTGATTTTTATTTAGTTTGAATTTGAATTCTAGGTTTAGTATTAGAGGTCATTACTATAAAAGGGGACTTCCTTCCTCCTCAAGGACACACACTCACTCTCCCTCTCTTCCATCTTATACTCCTCATTAAAGTTAGGTTTTACATTAGAGTAGGATTTGGAATTTTCTGCACTATCGGCAACTAATCCTCCATTGTTAAGGTTAGGAGCTCTATTTACTTTGATGGATTAATAATTATTTGTTCTTCTACTCTTGAATTAAGCTTTAATTATTGTTTATGGATTGATTTCGTTCTTCATCTTAGGAATTAGAGTATATTGGAAGATAACTCTTTTTCTATTTGAATTCTTGTTGAATCTTGGAAAAGTTATATCACTAGAATTAAAGCTTGAAATCAACTCCTCACAACTTTCTAATTATTTGGATTTAACGTGATACGTAACATATAATCATCTTATTTTTGGGTACTTAGGGTTTGTGTGGCTCATAAACTAGGATTGGACTTAATCTTTTAATTTAAATTAAGTGACCAAGAAATTGGCGGTTGATTAGGTTAGAGGAGATTAAACTACTAAGGAATTAGGGTTTAATCACTTAGGATTTGCCATAAACATAATCTTTGCATGATCAAAGTAGTTAACATTGAATATTAATCCGGAAATTTAAATATCCTTGACACCTTAATTATCTTTATCATATTATTTCCTTAACCTATTTTAATTTGCTCTTGTTAAATTTTCTGCTTTCATGTTCTATACTATTGAAACCCTTATTTTTTATTGTCTGACTAGAATAATTAGTTGACTATTGTTTGCTTAATCTTTTAATTCTCGTGGGATCGATACTCACTCACCTGAGTTTAGTACTTGGTACGACCCGATGCACTTGCCGGTAAGTTGTGGATTGTAAATTCTGCACCAAGTTTTTGGCGCCGTTGCTAGGGATTGCTGTATTTGACAACTACGCATTGTTTGATTGCTTAGATTAGACGTTGTTTGCTTTAATTTTAATTATTTTTGTTCTTGAAATTTTCGAAAATTTAGTTTTAATTTGTTTAAAATTTTTCCTTAATTTTTGAAATTAAGTTTGGTGTCCCCTTAGTTCCTTTATTTTAAATTTCTTATCTATTATTCTTTAGTAGTTTCGAAATTTTTGGTTTCATCTATTTATTAATTTTGAAATTTTTGCATAATTTATTTGGTTTTTTCTGTTGTATTTCTTTTACGCAGGTTACCTCATCGGGAATTCTCTTCACTCTAACGTAGAGATTCCCTCTTTTTCTTGTTTTTTGTTTATTTATGAGCAGGAACAGGAACAAAGAACCTCTTCTAGACTTTGATCCTGAGATTGAAAGAATCTTGAGAAGGCACCTACAGCAGGCTAGAGCTTACAAAGCCGGTAAAAATCTCAGGGACAATTTTGAAAAGGAAGTTGAAGAGCTCACTATGGATCCCAACAACAACAACCTTGTTAATCCAAATGCTCTTCATGGTCCTAATAATCCTGAGCAACCCAGAAGGACACTTGGTTCATACACTGCTCCTAGTCCCAATTTCTATGGGAATAGTATTGTTGTACCTTTTGTGGCTGCCAACAACTTTAAGCTGAAGCTTCAGCTCATCACTTTGGTGCAACAGAATTGTCAATTTCGTGGACTACAGGAAGATCTAAACCTATTTATTTCTAATTTCCTGCAGATCTGTGATATTGTGAAGACCAATGGTGTTCAGTCTGATGTTTATAAGTTGCTCCTCTTTTCTTTTGCTGTATGGGATAGCGCCAAGCAGTGACTTGATACACAGCCTAAGGAGAGCTTGGATAATTGGGATAAGTTGGTCAACAAGATTATGACCAAGTTCTTTTCACCTCAGAAGCTAACTAAGCTAAGGACATATGTTTAGACTTTCAGGCAGAGAGAGGGTGAATCTCTCTATGAAGCTTGGGAGAGATACAAATTGATGCTCAGAAAATGTCCTCTTAACATATTTTCAGATTGAATTCAATTACAGATCTTTTATGATGGAGTTACTGAGACCGCCAAAATGTCTCTGGATAATTCTACAAGCGGATCCCTCCACATGAAAAAGACCACTGAAGAGGCTATGAAGTTGATTGAAATGGTTGCTAACAACCAATACTTGTACTCTTCTGAGAGAACCTCTGTGAGGAAAGGAATAATGGAATTGGATGCTTTGGATACAATTCTTGCTCAGAACAAGGCCATGTCTCAACAAATCAATGCCATTACCTAGCACTTGAGTGGAATACAAATCTCAGCTGTTAATACTCAAGATACATCTTATGACAAGAGTGATGGCTTCCTTTAAGGTGAGACTTATGGTTATGCTCAATTTCCTCTTGAACAGGTTAATTACATGGGTAATTCCTCTAGACCCCTAACAATGATCTTTTCTCTAAGACATATAATCTGGGGTGGAAAATCATCCTAATTTTGGTTGAGGAAATCAAGCACGGAGGCAACAAAATTTTAGCAATAATTCTCAGGGCAATTTCAAGCAGAATAACTTTAGCAACCAGCAGTTTCAGCCTTCTCAACCATAACAAGCACCTTTTCAGTCTCAGAATTCTCCTGAATTGGCATCTATTATTACAGAACTCTCCAATAATATTGATAATTTTATGCAAAAAACTAGAGCTTCACTTAGGAACTTAGAGATTCAAGTGGGTCAGTTGAGTAAGCAAGCATCTGAGAGGCCTCCTAATGCTCTTCCTAGTGACACAGTACCTAATCCAAAGAAGGAATGCAAGGCCATCCATCTGAGAAGTGGTAAGGTAACAGGTTCAGTGGAAAAGGTTAGTGACGAGCCAGTTGAAAAAGAAGCTACAGAGAAGAAAAATGAAGAGGTAGAGCACACCCCCTATAGACACCCAAACAACCCATTTCTGGTTGATCTTGAGAAGTATTCGACGCTACCTAAGACTCTTGAGTACAAGCCTAAGTATCTTAAGAAGGCTTCCAAGGACAAGCAATTCTCCATATTTTTAGAAGTCTTTAGGAAGCTTCAGATCGATATTCCTTTTACAGAGGCCCTTGAGCAGATGCCTCTTTATGCCAAGTTTATAAAGGAATTGTTGACTAACAAAAGGAATTGGGATCTAGGGAGCTTTTTTATTCCTTACACCATTGGAGACATCACTATTCAGAGAGCTTTATGTGATTTTGGAGCTAGCATCAACTTCATGCCCCTTTCTTTGATGAGAAAGCTCCAGATTGATGAGGTAAAACCCACTCGTATTTTTCTTTAACTTACTGACCGTTCAATTAAATTTTCTATTGGAGTTGTTGAGAACTTACTTGTGAAAGTAGGACCTTTTATTTTTCCTGCTAATTTTGTCATACTGAATATGGAAGAGGATAAAAATGCCTCTATTATTCTTGGGAGACCCTTTTTAGCTATATGTAGAGCTCTTATTGATGGTCAGGAGGTTGCCCTAAATGTGCTTGAGGCTTTGCAACACCCTAATGATTTTGAAGGCTGTATGAGAGTTAATTTGATTGAGCCTCTGATTAAAGAGGTATTTGAAGCTGAAGTGCTTGATGATATTCTGGACTCTCCTTCTGAGGATGATTTGCTTGAGATTGATGATTCACTTCCTCAGAAGGAGAAGCCTCACATGCCTAGTACTAAGGAAGGGCCTCCGAAGTTTGAGTTGAAACCCTTGCCTTCCTCCTTGAAGTATGCCTTCCTGAGCAAATATGATACGTATCTGGTGATTATTAGCTCCTCTCTGAGACATGACGAGGAGTATGCGCTACTTCAAGTACTCAAGAGTCATAAAACGGCTCTTGGGTGGACCATTAGTGATTTGAAGGGGATTAGTCCGGCCAAGTGTATGCACAAGATCTTGCTTGAAGATGATGCTAAATCGGTTGTGCAACCACAGAGGCGACTAAATCCAATCATAAAAGAAGTGATCCAAAAAGAGGTGATGAAGCTTTGGGAAGCCGGAATTATTTACCCTATCTCTGATAGCCCATAGGTGAGTCCAGTGCAAGTGGTTCCCAAAAAAGGAGGGATGACAGTGATCAAGAATGAAAAGAATGAGCTTATTCCCACAAGGACTGTCACAGGGTGGCACATGTGTATTGATTACAGGAGGCTCAACAATGCTACAAGAAAGGATCACTTCCCCTTGCCTTTCATTGATCAGAAGCTTGAGAGGTTAGCCAGCCATGCTTTTTACTATTTTTTAGATGGATACTCTGGCTATAATCAGATTACTGTAGACCCTCAAGATCAGGAAAATATGGCATTCACATGTCCCTTTGGAGTATTTGCTAACAGGAAGATGCCGTTTAGACTCTGTAATGCCCCAGTAACTTTTCAGAAGTGTATGCTCTCTATTTTCTCAAACATGGTTGAAAATTTCATTGAGGTATTTATGGATAACTTTTTTGTTTTTGGTAATTCTTTTGATTCATGCCTTAAGCATCTCCCCTTGGTCTTGAAACGGTGCTAGGAAATAAACCTTGTTTTAAATTGGAAAAAATGTCATTTTATGGTCAATGAAGGTATTGTTCTTGGGCACCAGATTTCAAGTAAAGGAATTGAGGTTGATAAAGCTAAGGTGGAGGTAATCAAAAAATTACCACCACCCACTAATGTTAAGGTAATCCGAAGTTTCTTGGGACATGAAGATTTTATATAAGATTTATAAAGGGTTTTTCTAAGATTGCTAAACCTTTGAGCAACCTCTTGGTTGCTGACATTCCTTTTAATTTTGATGATGATTGTTTACAAGCCTTTGAAACTCTGAAAGCAAGGCTTGTCTCTGCTCCCATCATAGCTCCTCCCAACTGGGATTTACCATGTGAATTGATGTGTGATGCCAGTGACTATGCTATTGGAGCCGTCCTAAGATAGAGACAAGACAAGCTTATGCACGTCATTTACTACGCTAACCGTGTGCTAAATGACACACAAAAGAATTACACAACTACAGAAAAAGAATTACTGGTTGTAGTTTATGCTTTTGATAAGTTTAGGTCCTATTTAATTGGTTCTAAGATTATTATTTTTACTAACCATGTTTCTCTTAAGTACCTTTTAACCAAGCAGGATTCTAAACCAAGATTGATCAGGTGGGTGCTCCTTCTTTAGGAGTTTGATATTGAGATTGGAGATAGGAAAAGGGTCAGAAAATCAAGTTGCTGACCATCTTTCTAGGATTGAGCCTGAAGAAGGGAATCAAGAACCCTCACTTGTGAGTGAGACCTTCCTGAATGAGCAGCTCTTTATGATTCAGAGGGTTCCGTGGTTTACGAACATTGCAAAATACAAAGCCATGAGGTTCATCCCCAAGGAGTACACTAAACAACAAGTTAAAAAAGCTTTTAAATGATGCAAAGTACTACTTGTGGGAAGAACCTTATCTTTTTAAGAGATGCTCAGATGGTATAATCCGGTGTTGTGTCTCAGATGTGGAATCACAACAGATTCTCTGGCATTGTCATGGTTCCAAGTACGGAGGCCACTTTGGGGGTGAAAGGACGACTACTAAGGTCCTTCAGAGCGGTTTTTATTGGCCGACTCTCTTTAGAGACTCTCGGGAATTTGTGAGGAACTGTGTCAAGTGCTAGAGGGCAGGGAACCTTCCCCACAATCATGAGATACGACAGCAAGAAATTCTAGAGATTGAGTTGTTTGATGTGTGGGGTATTGATTTCATGGGTCCTTTCCAACCATCATACTCAAATACTTACATCTTGGTGGCATTGGATTATGTGTCCAAGTGGGTGGAAGTAGTGGCTTTACCCACTAATGATGCCAAAGTGGTGATGAGCTTTCTTCAGAGATATATCTTCAGCCAGTTTGGTATCAAAGGACACTCATTAGTGATGGAAGAAGCCGCTTCTGCAATAGACAGTTGGACTCCCTTTTGCAAAGATATGGTGTCCATCATATGGTAGCAACCCCTTATCACCCTTACACAAGTGGACAGGTTGAGGTCTCAAACAGAGAACTCAAGAGGATTTTAGAGAAGACTGTTAATATTTCAAGAAAGGAATGGGCGTGGAAGCTTGATGATGCTCTCTGGGCATACCGAACAGCATTCAAGACTCCTATTAGTATGTTTCCCTATCAGTTGGTCTATGGTAAGGCCTGTCACTTGCCAGTGGAGTTGGAGCACAGGGAATATTGGGAAACAAAGTTCCTAAACTTTGATGCCAAGGCTGCAGGAGAGAAGTGGCTGCTTCAACTGAATGAGCTTGATGAGTTTAGAAATTCTGCTTATGAGAATGCCAAGCTCTACAAGGAAAAGACTAAGTTGTGACATGGCAAGAAACTAGCCACAAGAGCATTTGAGCCAGGCCAGCAAGTTCTACTATTCAACTCAAGGCTCAAGCTCTTTTCCGGGAAGCTGAAGTCCCAGTAGTCAAGATCTTTTGTGGTAACTAGAGTATCGCCATATGGTCATGTGGAGCTTCAGGAAGAGAACTCAGATAGAAGATTCACTATCAACGCCCAGAGACTGAAGCATTATCGTGGAGGCGAGATTGATCGCCAGAGGTCCGCTTATACACTGACTTAGCAGAGCTAAACGTCAAGCTATTGACGTTAAAGAAGGTTGGGAGGCAACCTAATCATGAGTATCCTTTGATTTTGTGTTCAGTTTGATTTTCATTTATTTATGATTTTTATTCATCGTTTTCCTTGGTTTATTTATGTTTGTGGTCATGCAAAGTGTTTAGAATAGGAACAGGAGAAATCTAAAGGAAGAACAGAATACCCTGGAGAGGATTTAATTCGGGTGCTCTGGCGCTAAATGCCAGGGCGTTCAGCACCAAAAATGGCACAAATTCCAAGGGAGCTCTCTGTTTGGGTGGCGCTAAATGCCAGGTTAGGGGTTCAGCACTAAGGAGCATGAATTTCAAGGAGTTTTCACATTGACAGTGGTGCTATACACGAACCTGGGCGTTTAGTGCCACCATGCACAACTCCCAAGACAAGGCCACTGCCACGTAGGGCGCTAAACGCCAGGTGGGCATTTAGCTCCAGAAATGGCACCAAATTTGAATTGGTTTCTGTTCACTCAAGCGTTTAACGCCGAGCCCTCGTCCCAAAAAAGAAAAGTGGAAAACTTAGTGGCACTAAACGCCAGAGTGGGCGTTTAGTGCCCAAAATGGCACAAGCTTCAAAATGCTGTAGTGCTAAACGCCGGAGCTAGCGTTTAGCACTAGCAGCGCTGAACAGTTAACACAAAAAGGGAACTGAGAATTAACTATGGGCCCCACACCCACTGATAAACCCCTATTTTACGATTCATCTTGTGCTCAAATTGAATGTTTTTATCAATTCTTCACCCACTTATTCATATGAATTGCATGGTTTTACTTTCCCTCCCTTATTTGATGATATATGTGAAAAACATGTTTCTCATACTTTAAAAATATTAATTTTTAATTATCCTTTATTACCATTCGATGCCGTGATTTGTGTGTTAAGTATTTTCAGGTCTCATAGGGCAGGAATGGCTTAAAGGACAGAAAGAAAACATACAAAAATGGAAAGAAAGCACAAAAATGGAGTTTTGAAGAAAAGGCAACAACGCAAACGCATGGATGACGCGGACGCGTGCCTAGCGCGAAAAGGCATCGACGCAAACGCGTGACTGACGCGGATGCGTGCCTTGAGCATAACGTAAATTATGCGGACGCGTGACCGACGCGTACGCGTGACAAGAAAGAACTCCAAACCACGCGAACACCTGACCCACGCAAACGCGTGACAGACGCCACGTACAGGAATCTGCAGAAAACACCCCCAGCGATTTCTGGACCCTTTTTCGGCCCAATTTTAAATCCAGAAACACAGAATATAAGTCAGAGAATAGAGGAATCAAATAACAATGGAGAAACAACTCATACAACATTGATAATTCACAATTTTAGGGTTTAGATGTAGTTTTTAGAGAGAGAGGCTTTCTCCTCTCTCTCAAGTTTAGGATTAGGATTTCAACTTCTTCTCGGATTCAATGTTCCTTTAATTTATTTTCTACTTTTATTTATTCTATTACTTTAATTGTTATTTATCTTTTCGATTTTGCTTATGAACCATTCATGTTATGATTTTCTTAATTAATGCAATTTGAGGTATTTCAGATTTATGATTGTTTTATTCTATTTACAATGCTTTCAATTTAATTTAGATTTATTTTCCCTTTTTGCTCTGGTTAAGTAATTAGTAACACTTGAGTTATCAAACTCAGTAGTTGAATGGAAATTAGGATTGCTGATTGAGTTGAATCCCTCTACAGCTAGTCTTTCCATAGGAGTTGACTAGGACCGAGGAATCAAGTTAATTAGTCCACTTGACTTTCCTTATTTAGTAAGGACTAACTAAGTGGTAGCAAAATCCAATTCTCATCACACCTGATAAGGATAACTAGGATAGGATTTTCAGTTCTCATACCTTACCAAGAGATTTTCTAATTATTAATTTATTTTTCTTGTCATTTAAATTACTTGTTTCCTATTTCAAAAACCAAAAAATATACAATTTCCATAACCAATAATAAATCATTCTTCTCTGAAATTCCTTGAGAGATGACCCGAGGTTTGAATACTTCGATTATAAATTTTATTGGGTTTTGTTACTTGTGACAACCAAAGTTTTTGTACGAAAGGATTCTCTGTTGGTTTAGAAATTATACTTACAACGTGATTATTTTTACAAAAATTCGTTACTAGCAAGAATCAGTTCGTCACCCACCAATAACCCCAATCAGGTTTCAAACCCCAAAAACCTCTCTTCATATCCCCTTTTTACCGTTACACACATTCCCCTTCCCATTAACTTCTTCTTCAATTCCCATCACCCACCTTCCACCAACCTAACCCCATTTACTCCATTCACTTTTACCCACACCCCCACTCCCCTCCCAGTAACCGAAGCTCCCCCCTCTATAAAAATCCTATTCTTTTTCACCTTTCACCACACCCACAACAATATTTCCTTTCCACCTTCCTTTATTTCTTTCACCCCTTTATTCCCACCACCACATCTCTCCCCTCAAATTTATTTTTATCCCCCATTTTTTGTTCTCATTCTTTCTTCGTTTCACCTTCTATTTTCCTCTCCTATTTTTTCTTTTTCTTTGCTCGAGATGAGCAAACCTTCTAAGTTTGGTGTTGGGGTGCTTCACTTTTTCTCTTTGTGATTATTCCATATGGCACCCAAGACTAGAGAATCCTCTTTTAGGAAGAGAAAGGATAAAGCTCTAGTGACCGTTCCTTTTGATGCGAACCAATTTATTTCCAAGACCCACGAGGATCACTTCCATGAGTTTGTAAGCAAGAAGAAGGTGATCCCGGAGGTGCGATTTGACTTATAGCCGGATGAGTATCCGGAGATACAAGAGTAGATTCTGAGGAGGGGTTGAGAAGTTCTGTGCAACCCCGTGACTGATGTAGGCATTCTAATGGTTCGAGAGTTTTATGCCAATTCTTGGGTGACTTACAAGCATATCAAGGGCGAGAACCTCGACCTAAACAACTGGTGCACTATAGTCCGAGGGAGGATCCTAGAGTTCGGTCCAGAGTGGGTGAGGGATGTGCTTCAGTTATCTCCGACCAGAAAAGACCCTCAATCTTACATTCACAGGGTCAACAGTGATCATTATATCACCCCGAATTTTTGAAAAATTAAATAATGAGTTAAGGGAATCATTTACTTGGCCGAAGCCAATGTGAAAGCAACAGAAAGAAAGCCAAAATGTGGCTTTTATATATATTACTTAGGCTTCATCCATTCATTTAACTGAATGGAATTTGAGAAAGAAACAGACAAACCGAGTGAGAGAGAGACTGTGGGTGAGGAAAAAAGAGACAAACCTCCAAACTTTCGACTTTGATTTCTTGAGATCTGTAACTGCAATAAAAAATTTAATCCAATAAAAGTGTTAGTATCTTCCTCCTCTACACGCTGGCGTCACTTTTGTTTGGTGGAAGCTGACGGTGACGTAGCCCCCTTCCCCTTGAGTTCGATCAATTGGAGTTATAGGAGGCAAAGACGATTTCTGACATTTTCTTCTTTAGCATCTCAATCAAAAAGCTTTTCCAGAGCTTCCGTTATTTTGATTTCGTACGGAGATAGAGTTTTGTTAATTTTATAATAATTAAATGTGAATTTAATAAGTAAACGTTGGTTTGATTAATTATTGTTTGAGTTTTAATGAGTTTATGTTGAATTATTGTTGTTTGCTTGAGATTTTGATTCGGTTATGTATGAACAGCCACCTGGGGTATTTTTTATTATTTTGGGAGTAAAAATAAATTTTCAAAAGCTTTAAAAATTATATTAGCTAATTTTGAATTATTAAAGAAATGATTATGTTTTGAGTTTTATCGAGAAAAGTATTATGTTTGAATTTGATTTATCAAGAAAAGGAGTTTAATGAAAGAGAAGTAGAATTGGATTATTTTCTTTTTAAAGAGAGATTTTGATATCTGGAAAGACCTGGACAGTATGCAAGGGTTGTGATTTTTAGTTTGAGCTATTACCTTACAAGGATCGGGGTGGTATACTGCTTGTCCAGTGTCGCGGTGGACGTGGGGATCATGGTTGTTTACCGCCCATGAGTTGTGAATGTGTTTGTGGGGATTGTGGTTATTTACCACCCACGTGTGTGTTGTTTTTCCAATTGTAGATCTTGCGAGGATCGTGGTGTAACACCCTACCACACAGAGTCTTATGCTTAAGTCATAAAATAGAGGTGGTGAGGTATGATGACCTCTAAAAGTAAGATTATATATATATAATATAGTTGAAAAGAAGTGTTAACTAGGAGCCTTTGAAGAAAGGTTAAAGCAAAATCGTAAAATCGAAAAGCACAACACTCATGTTAACGTTAGCAGAAAACGTAAACCGAGAAGGAAATAAGATAAACCAAGCATAGGTATATATAGACATACAAGAGAGAGAGTTCCAAGATACAGATAACTAAACTCATGACTCGGCTAGCAAAGAGAAATCGGCCAGAGCATATCAACATATATACATATTTAAGCCCAAAATACAGAGTTTACAAAACCTGTTTCTCCAAAATCACCTCTAAGAGGGATAAAGCATCATGTACAAAAGTAGTGGAGATAAAAGTATCTAGTTATAAACAACATAACCAAAATAAAGTCCGAAAAAATGCAAAAGATCTTCGCTGTGAGATGCTCTCAGAATGCCTCAGTGAGGTGCCGCATGCCCTGCATCTGAAAACCACAGAATATGTATGGGGTGAGAACCAGAGGTTCTCAGCATGGTAACAGTGCCTACATAACTAACATATAATATCCCGGGAAAGCCGAAGGTGATCCTAGAACTCCGACAACAAATTCAAACTTAAAACTATTCTTTACAACTATATATAAGTGATAAACTCCAATTTTGTGGTTTATCTTGTGCTTAATTTAGGGAATTTTATCAACTTACTCCATATTTATTCAATGAAATAGCATGATTTTGTAATTCTCCTTAAATTTGTGCTTAAGTGTTAAAACATGCTTTTTAGGCCTTAAAATAGCTAAATTTAATTCACCTTAATTCCATCCGATGCCTTGATATGTTTGTTGAGTGATTTCAGATTTATAAGGCAAGTATTAGATGGAAGAAGTGAATGCAAAGTGGAAAATTCATGAAGAAATGAGCTTTGGAGTATTCAGAGCGATGCGTACGCTTGACTAGAAACAGCCAGACGACGCGTACGCGTGACCCATGCGTATGCGTCACAATTAGCACGTGACCTCATTAAAATGAATACGCTGGGGGCAATTTCTGAGTTGCCCAAACCCAAATCCAACTTATTTCTATGGCTATTTCATGCAGAATTCAAGATGGGTCAGGGGGCAATTAGATTAGCTTAGGACTATGCTTTAGGTAGTTTCTAGAGAAAGAAGCTCCCTCTTCTCTCTAGAATTAGGTTAGAATTAGGTTAATTTCATCTTTAGATTTAGGTTTAATTCTTGTTTTCATCTTATTTTCTTTACAATTTCTTATTCTATTGTCTTGATTTTCCTATTTCTTCTTGTTATTTCCTTTATTTTTCTACTTTTTATGTTACATGAACTCTTGTTAATTTCCCTTCCATTTAATGCAATTTAATGTTTTATGTTCTTTTATTTCTTGTTTGAGTTATTATTGTTAATTCCTTGCATTGGGTAGTTGTAGATTTTATTATTCTTGTCCTTTTACCATGCTTTCCTTTTATGCCTTCCAAGTGTTTGACAAAATGCTTGGCTTAGGTTTAGAGTAAGTTTTTGAGCATTCTTAGCTTGGAAAGAGAAATTGGACAATCTTGAGTCATTAATACCCAACTTATGTTGGTGATCTAGAGTTGTTAGCAAGGTTCTGAAAACCAGACCGGTCATCGAACCGTTTTAGTCACTGGTTCACTGGTTTACTGGTCCAACTGGTTCAACCGTGATTCAACCGGAATAACCATTTTATAATAAAAAAAATAAATAAAATATAAATAAACACACCAAAACAAATTAAATTCTAATATAAACTCTAAATTATCATC